>NC_084644.1:29112113-29372113 GCF_019802595.1 Syngnathoides biaculeatus
TTTTTTTTTTTTTTTTTTTTTTTTTTGCTTCTTCCTAATGGGATGCAAATGTAAAGTGTAGCGGGAAGAGGAGGAACTTCACCTTTATTTTGTGCAAGTGTGCTTAGCGTGCAAATGTTACACTGAAATTGTCCTAAGAAGGTTCTTGAGAATCAAGTGTGCAAGGTCTCCTCTCCTGTCATCTCCCCTTGCTCCCTCCTCCCCTCCTCTTCCTCCGAGGTGTCCCACTATTTCACTTCTCTCACTAGCCCCAAACAACTCAAGTGTCAAGCGCGTGTGTGAGTTTTGGACGCAGGAGCCAAGCCATGAGAGGAGGGCGAGTGTGTGGAGGACAAACGGTATGAGCTTCTTCTTTTCGCGTTCCATCCACTGGGTCCGAGTTATTGAGTGGTTGTTAACGAAAACACTTGCACACGTGTTCTAATGTGTGTGTGTGTGTATTTGCGTGCAGTTGTCTGTGGAGGAAGGTTTCATTTACTGTACAGTGTGAGCAATCATTTCTCTATTTCAAGTAATACAGTTGTTTGTAACCTTTTTTTTTTTTTTTTAAATCAAAGTTGTAAATCGTCCACAAATGTGAACAATAACTCTCAATGCAGCACAGATGTTAAAAAAAAAAAAAAAAAAGAAATTTTGTTGTATGTGTTTCATCATATTAGCACACCACTTCCCGGTCCATTGACGATTGTAGCAATGTTTTTTCTTATGTATTGAAGAAACGGACATAGAAAATATCACCGAAGTTGTTAAGTAATTTTTTTTTGTGATGGTGTAAAACTACAGGACCAGACAGGACAAAAGGAAAAAAATCAATGCCCATTTTAGTTTGTTCATTGGTATGTGAGAGGGCCACTTCCTGTTTCATGGAAGACTGAATGAGTAAGCATTCCAATTAATTAGGAAAAAAAGTTTTAGCGGGTTACTTCCTGGTTGATGATGTGACATCACACTTTAAGACCATACTGCTTTTTTAAAGTGGTGCACGGAAAATAGTTAAATCTGACTCAAAGAACAAAAGATAAAAAAAAGTTAAGTAACATTTATTCATCCAACTTTATATTAGTTGAAAAACTATTCATGGACAATTGAGGATGATGACAGGTTAAGTCACTGATACTTTACCAGTTTTGATTGTCAATCAAAGAACTGATGACTTTCTTCCAAAAATGATTACTGGTCTTGATTCATGCATGCTCACTACAGAAAGACTTCTAGACTGTGCAATTTAGAACAAAAACTAAAAAGGGAAGTCCAAAGTGAAGAGTTTAACTGAGCAAAATGTGTTAACCAGCGTGTTTATTAGCAGGCTATTTCCTGGTAGATGGAAGATAATGTTAGGCATTAGGACCATAGCAATTTTTAAAAATGTTTTTTTTTCATCTGGGGTGGGTCATTTATCTTCTATCAAACTGGAAAACACAGTTTCGGATAGTTTAGTACATTAGCATGTCACATCTGATTTATGAAAGACGAAGCATTTATGATGCTGGGAAAGGGGAACTGTCGTGAGGTAATGGTTAATAAATAAAAATACATTCCAGAAAATCAAACTACACTGTATTTGTTTGAGTCATGTATGTTAGGAATAGATGGACAAGGACTTTAACATTGTGTTTATCCCTTTTTTGTGAGCCTCCAGCTTTAGATAAGAGCGGGCTCTTCTATTAGCAATCTCTGATGGGGTGGGTGGGGGCAATGTTTGTATTGTGACATGAGGAAAATAACTTTGAACTTTTTTTTAACTTGTATGTTGTCAGTTACTGTACTTTGTACTTAACATAGCATGATATAAGATGTTAGCAATAGACAGGACCTTGTCACTTTCATTATGGGGCACAGAGGAAAGGTTCCATCGTGACACAGTTATCCCAAATAAATTATGTAATCTGTATTTCTATCTTGATGAAGCCACTAGATGGTTTCTTCTTCGGAACATGTGCCGCCCACACCACACGGTTTCTAGGAAATCTGTTGTAACTTTTGTCGTAATATTGCTGACAAACGACACGATTGATGCAAGTAATGGATATAGCAGTACTAATAATTGATATCGTGGTACTGTGTCATCACACACAAACACACACACACACACACACACACACACCACACACACACACACACACACACACACACACAAAGTCATGCACGAGCACATGGGAAAACATGTGACATCAGACTTCATAACAGCATTTCTCCCTCTCGGCCGCACTTTTCTCTGAATAGCATAAAGTCACTTTTTCCCTGCTCACGCTGGAGCCTGATATAATTGAGGTAGACTGGGAAAACTTACTTAACTTTAATGGAAAACAAGAGCCATTAGAACAACACTTGTAGTTCCATACGCATACAGTGTCCGCGCAGTGGGATTTTGTGCTGTATAAACAGACATTGAACTTTTTTTTTTCTATTTTCAAATGCAGAAGTCGTGCACATTTGCTCACTTTCCTGGCAGTTGTCATACTAATGGACAGTCATCAAGTTTTCGTAGAAAAATACTTCTACTGTTAAGTTTCCGTCTTCATTTGCTTGGTGTCCACGCCCGCCGGCTAAAAACAACAATTATGAAATGGTCTACATGCTACGAGAGACGTATAAATCTTCATAGCAAGAGGAAGCGAGTTTTCATAATGAAAGCGGGCAACGAGGAAGGCTCACCCAGGAGCTCAACTATCCCAGATAATGAACAGATGTAATACTGTGTAGTATCAAAAACCAACACAAGTAGTGGGTGGCAGCTTTAGAGTTAACATTTTTTGTATGTGCTCTACATTTGGACAAGAAGGAAACAGTTGACACACCTAAAACCAAACATAATTTACCTGCAAATGCCAAACCCCAATTAACATCAATAAACCGGTTAGGGTTATAATGCATACTTAGGGGCGTATAAACCGCAATGTGTGTACAATAGGTGTACTTTATTTATTTTTTTATTTTTGCAGTGTCAAGATTCTGATACATGTGTATTCACAAAGAGGAAACAGTCCGTGTCTTTTCAAAAACTTGTAATGTCTTATTTTTCCGAGTGTGCTTTAAGGAATATAACGTAAAAGCGAAATAGCCGTGATGCTTCTTGATGCAACTCGCTCGGGACAGGAAATGTGATGCAGGCTCCTTCAAAAATCCCCTTGTTGTGCCTGACTTAAATTTACTTGAAATTTAACTTTTTCCATTGACGTATTTGAAAACACTGACTGTATTTGTAATCTTTTTGAGTCTAGTTACAACCCTTTGGAGAGATTTCAACAATATATGCACGGGGGTTGGTTATGTCAGGTTAATAACTACTATGTTACAGATAATATATTGTAGATGTTGATTTTACACATTCTATAGCTCCTTAAGCCATTAAAACAGCAACTTAATATTTGACATTGAACGTGTCCTCAAAACAGAATAACTGAGTATTGTAGTATCTTGTGTTTAAAATACAGTGTACTAACACATACAGTCTACAGTATTTTATTGATTCTTCACTTCAAAATTGTACTTTGATATTAGTATTCATACTGTTATTTTTGTTAGCACCCATTTCATTAAGGCCACCAAAAATTCTGTTTTTACCAAGATAATAAAGCTCAGGTATTTTTGAGGGAGGTGTTAATATAACATTTGTCAATATCCAGTGAAAAGCATTCATCGCCAAGGTTGTTTTTTTTAATAGATTCTATTGGAAAACTACAAACATTCCCTTTTTTTTGTCTGTCACAGAAAATGAAGCATGGTTAACCATATAGAGTCAATTTTAGCTCAAACAACTGTTTGTTCAATCATATTACCTATTGTAAAAAAACTGATGAAAACTTTAAGCGAGTGAGATGATGTAGCTCTGAAAGTCCCCTTTACATTTTTTCTGAATCTTTTGCTTTCCTACAATTTCTCACAAATGTTTTTGCTTGTCCCAAACAAAAACCCTAATCTCAAAACTTTCAGCGCTTAAAATGGTAACCACTGTAAAATATATGCTATTGCAGCTATGGCACATTTTATATAGAAATTAATGTTAGCATCAATTTAGTCATCTCCCTGCTGACATCAAACACATGCAAAAGCTTTGGTGTATATAAAAAAGGACAAGTTGATTTCATTTGGTTTCTGTTGACTGTGTTGTGCTTTTTAGAGGAAGCGAGACATCTGTTTCGATATTTGAAGTCCTATATTGCACATTCCGCAATGTTTGTGTAAAGGCATAAAATGACTCATGATACCAATATTGGATTTGAAGGCTTAGCCATTTTGTTGATCGTTGAACAGTCAAGCGATACAATTTGGATCGCGTTTTGCTTCCCGATTAACCTGTTGAGTTGTAATTCTTATTTGACTGTACATCCATGGTTCTGGCACTGCCGGGTACGGCCTGCTGACCCGGTTCAGAATATTTCAATGAGCAGCTGTATTTATCGGAATAGTGGACAATTTAGGTGATCGGGGGGTATCTAGGCGGCCGTCTATGTAATGAGGGGGAGGGGTAACTTGGTGTGCCTCAGTTACTTTTGATCGCAGCAAGAAAACGAGCGAATAAATTTGTGGAACAGGCCGAGTATGAGCGCTTGAATGTGATGCTTAGAAAGAGAGTAGAACTTTAAAGTTGCACATCTGAGACGAGGAAGAGGAAGTACGAGTCGGAGTAAGTACTTTTAAAGTAGAGAAAAAGAAGATGGAGGCCGTGAGATGCTTACCGCCTACGGCCATAAGGACGGGAAAGGTAGGATATACTTTTTTTTTAACATGCCACATGTGGACAGTGTTGTAGTAAAGGAGTATGAACTCGGTCCAAAATATTGTGAGAGTGATATTTCAAAAGGATATAGTATTAGTAGTTGAAGAACTTGTACAATGTTAAAAAAAACTCTATCAGCATTTTAAATATAAAAACTTCCCAGGTGAAAGTCAAAATAACCCAAGAATCAAGAATGATAATATACGTTAGCTACCACAACTGTTTCTCAATCATCATCAGCTACCGAATTCTGTTTGTCAATTATACTCCACCATATCGACAATTAAGCCAAGCTGTCAAGCATTTCCTGCTTATCAGAAACAAACACTTGTTCACGAACCGTAATTGCTGCATCAAAATCTGAATAATCGTGAATAGCCAAATATAGGCATAAGCATAAAAGAAATTAGTCTCTGGTAGTTGGAAGCAGTCTAGTAACACAGCAAACAAGCCACTCTAGCAAAATATACCTTTGGGACATGAACGCATAGGTAGAGAGAGTCAATGTAAGGTGACCAGTCATGGAGCAATGGTGATACAAATTACGAATGTGCAAATGATGCAGGGAGTTGTAAAGAAATTTAAAGTGTCCAATAATGCGATAATACTGATGAAAAAAAGATTTGCAAACAATCCAGTGTGACATATTCCACTATATTGTGGCTGTGGCTGTAGTCCATTGTGTGTTGTCGGTGCACATGGCTCTTGAGAGACGGGATTTCCTCACCTGGATTCACGGTGCCTAGCCATAAGTCTTTACATTACTGTTTTTAACCTGGGCATGTGTGTGTGTGTGTGTGGGAGGGCATTGTTTTTAAATACGTAACAGTTGCTTCTCACTGTGTGAAAAGTGCATCATAAATAAAATGTAATTGATTGCTGGGTTTGATTGAATATGGTAGTAAAGTCACTACATACTGTAGATGAGCAACAATAGCAAAAATGTCCCCATTAAATTGTAAGTCAACTGTTTAAGAAGTAAATGCCGAGGGGTAAGAACATGAAGACTGGTTACGCCAATGCGCTATAGCAACCTGGCTATCCAATCTGAATATATGGCAGCCATGTTGGGGAGGTCAATGATCCCATCAAAAGCATCCATCCATCCATTTTCTGAGCTGCTTATCCTCTCAAGGGTCTTGGGAGTGCTGGAACCTACCCCATCTATCTTCGAGCAGGAGTTAGTTGTTTGCCAGCCAATTGCAAAGCGTTGAAATTAAGTCATAGCTTGCTCATGCATCAACTCATTTTCATTAGCTTGACTTTTTTGTCGATGCCAAATCAGCCATTATCAATACATATTTGAAAAAAATGCAAAATATATATTTTTTAACCTGTGAAAGGTTACTCCCTGTTCCCTTGTTGTTATTGTATGGTGTTGTACAACTTGTACGCAACCATATGCTGCACAACGTAACAGCATTCTTGGTCTTTTGGTTTTCATGCCGTCTGCACACATAGAATGCACTGACGACTTTTACCTCTCTTGCTTAGCGTAGCTGTAGGCATTGAGCTCAAAGGGGTGTATGTTCATATCTCTGGGGAAGAAGCTATTGGAATATTCGCTGCTTTTAGTGTGCGTCGTTCGATCACGCCTACCAGAGGAAAGGAGCTAGAAAAGTCCAAGAGAATTTTGCCTCTCTTTGTCTTCAAGAGTAGGTAGGGTGGTACCAATAATCCTCTCCACAGTCCTAACTGTCGGTTGCAGTCAGAAAACTCACACAAGTTGAGAAAAACCCAATGCCAACCTTTTTGGCTTTGACATAGTGTCTCGCCAGACTCTGAAATGGGGAGATATTCACCCAGTCTATCTGAAGGCCATAGGCAGACAAACTGTGTAGGGGGCAGTTATGTAAATTTCAAATTCAGAATATCTTCTTTAGGGATGTACTGTAGTTTCAGAAATAGGGAGAACCAAAAAAAATTACTTGTTTAATCTCTTATTTGATGAGTGGGGAGGCACCCTGAAGGTCCAATATATGATATTGAAGAAAAATGTTTACCCTTTAAAATCCCTTCACTTACATATCACTCACAATGCTTCACCCCTTTTCAAAATTTCAATTTTTGGAAACCGGGCATTTTTTCCTCTCAGTGATGTCTGCATTGTACACGTGTAAATATTGATCTACAATGGGCCCAAGTAAAATCTCATTATCTGTCTAATACATGCACACTGATTTATTTATATTTTTTGTTCATGCCTCACTTTGGTATGCCTGAACACAAAGAAGGTATGTTGGCTCCAAAAGACAGAAAGGCTGGGTGTTTGCAAAGCACTCCATTTTAAAGCTGTGACGATTTAGTGAGTTGTCATTATGGTCTCACAGTGGGATGGGCCGTAGAGCTGGTCTTGAGTAACAATGGGTAATATCCCACTGCATGTGGGACCTTAGCATTCATTTGCCAAGCTCTTGTCAAACATTTAATTGGCTTGACTTCTTTTCGACTGGGTGGAGCTCACCTTTCCCAGTTTTAAATAGATTGCAGTTAAGGTTGTCACATAACAGGTTCAATGCAACAATGCTGGGTGGGGGCAGAAGGAATGGGGGTTGGGGGGGGATGGGACCACAGGCTGGCATGCGATGTGTGCTTAGGTATATGTGCGTGCATGGTGGTGTGTGAGTGTTTAGCTGGGTGTGTTTTGGAGCAGGTTAGTCTGGTGGATGTCGTGGGAACGCTCTTATTGGATGGCCAGGGGGCTGCTAGTTGCTGTGGGAGCGAAGCAACAAGTGGAAGGCTGGTGGGTGAGGGCGTGTGCAGGTTGGGTTGTTTGTGGAAAATCAGGTCCGTTCGGATGTGGGACATAGAGTGCTGAGCAAGTAGAATGTGGACAGGGCGAAGTGGGAAGAGGGAGTTGGGTCTTAGTACAAAAGGAAACAAATTGGATTTTACCGTACTCAAATGGGAAATAATACATATTATCCAGTCACTAAAGTGAGCTAGTGGCCTCAGATTTCTGACGTTGGGATCAAATGTTGGCTCCAGCCTCCTTATGTGAAGTTTTAATATTAAGGTGTGGACTTACTGTTAACTTTACCTCATCAAAGAGGTTTTCCAGTATCTTATACCAAATACAAGATCAAAAAAATAATTGAATATCTCAAATACGGCCGGGTGATATGGCATTGAATTTATATCACTGAGGAAAAGCCTTTCCTCCCGGCTTACCTAGGTGATAATGTACTGATTAATTTCCGTTTTTCCAGACGTGTTTTGTGCACCTATTGTGTAGTTGCCGTGTTATTTTCACGATAGATGGTTAATTTACCTGCGATGCTGGTCTTCACAGTTGGTTACCTGTTCTCTCTGCTGTAAGCAAGCCAGACATCCGTTAAAAGTATTGTAGCACTTAATCACTCATTCTGGTATGTAGAAGCTCTGCATTTCATGTTAGCTTAGCAGTTGACATGGCTTTTTCATCTCCTGTTATCTCTTCGTTCTCGGTGTGTCACACACAGCTACTCTTCATCGTCCGTTAGTGATAACGATACCTATCAGAACAAAGTTTAGTTCAGTGTGACTTAGAGGGGCTGTGCTAGGAAAGCATTTTGCCGCAGTCAGGAGGAAGCCATGATTGAGTGGGGAGATTGAGCTAAGCTTTCCTCTCAGCAGTTTGATGTGGACGTCCCATTGTTGAACCAGGTTGGAGCTGCTAAAAATGGTCCTATCAGATCTTGAAGCCGTTTTCACATGGAGACAAAGATGTCATCAACAAGGTTATCGCGGTCAGTCGGTAGAGTCGGTATCACAAAACCCATGCCCCCCCCAATTCTCGTATAAATACACTGTTGCATAGTAGGCCCAAGTGTTAACTAAAAGGAAGGCAGTTTTGTTCCTTAATAATAATTAAACAGTAGTTTTATTATTTCATAGCCACTGTAACTTTGTGCACACTTTGGACATTTACCCTATGCTTACCTGTAAGTAAATAAAAACAATGTAAAATAAGAAATTTTACCTGAAAAAATTTTTAGAAAAAATCAGTGGCGTAATGATTCTGTATTTTGGAAAGATCTATGGATGCCATAGCAATGAGCAATGAAAGTCGATTCCTTTATCTGCACCTTAATCCAGTTTCTTACCCTAATTTAGTAAAATTGTCCCATGCCCAAGCATCACGAAAGTTTCTTTTTTTTTTCCACAGTGCATTGTAATGGCAAAATGATTAATGTTGTACTGCTAATTGCGAGTCTAGCTATTTCCATGTGTATTTCCACATAAAATCAAGTTTTGTGTTAATCCAAATAGTGTATGCTGTATACAGTATATAAAAGCAACACCACGTTCTAAAGTTAACATTCTGTTCTAAAGTAACATTAGCGTCACCCACAGGACAGTGGTGTGAAGGTAGGCTTGCCCCTGTTTTGTAGCAATTTGTATCTTCCTCATTCTCTCGCCAACTCTTCACTTTAACTTCCTCCTACGAGTGCACCTCTTTCTTTTCTGGTCTGTATGGCCTTCGCTTCTTCCTCAGGTGTTTTAATCAAACGGCTAATGCTATAAAGGGAATTAACCTAGTGCCCTGTGGTCGCACTGGACCGCCATTGCATAATCCTGCATCTGTTCCGCCTCATCCAAAGCAATCATTCTCTTTTACAGCTCTCACGTCGGCACCATTGTTTTCTTGTTGTGTTGGCTCTCCCCACTTTCATCTCCATGTCTTCAGTGAGGCACACACCATTGCTTCTTCTCAGTGAAGTAATATCGAAACAAATGCTAAAGTGTATTTCAACCATGTGACAATTCCTTTATGTCACATTTAAGGTTTAATCCAGGATGTTTATACTCCTGACTCACACTAATATTTTAGACTTTTTGCACAATGGATATGCAGTGTCTTAATATGAAAATATGCATATTGGACATTTTTTTATGTTTAAGTCCATACATCCATTTTCTATTACACGTATCCTCAATAGGTTTGTGGGTGTTCTGGTGCTTATCTCTGCTAACTATAGGCAGCGTACATCATGAAATGGTTGCCAGCCAATTGCAGGGCACACATAGAGAACATTCACACATAAATTCACACCTACAGGCAATTTAGACTCTTCAGTTAACCAACTAGACATCTTTTACAACTGTGGGAGGAAAATGGAGTACCTATAGAAAACCTCAAGCAGGCACGGGGGAAACGTGCAAACTCCACACATAGGAGGCCACGATTTTAAAAATGCAGGCATCACAAGGGTAATAATGCTCAGTTTTTGATTGACACTCTTGGTGTGTTAGTTATTGTGCTTGATGTTTGCAGATGTGTGAAACTGCAGTGCTTTAAAAAAAAAAATCCCCCTGTTAAAGGAGTTCTTTAAAGTACACTATACTAGTGCCTCAAAGTACAAGTGTTTATATTTAGGACTTTTATTTAGTATAGTTGTGCGCTTCAAACACCCACCATTAGATAGCACCGCCAAGTTTCACAACATCCGGCCACTATCAATTCACATCAGTTTCCTTGCATTGGAAAGAGGTTAAGTCACGTGACGTCACATACTAAGAAAGTGTAACTGGATTGGCTGGGTCTTGGGTTCTGAACTGAAGTAACCGTGCCTTCTTAACACTGAATTTAGACAATTGTAGCCAGTTGAATCTCGGGAGACTGAAAATATTGCGTTTGAATTTTAAAGGTTGCATTTTTTTATATGGCGCATTTGTTAACATCCATCCATTGTCTTTGCCTCTTATCCTCACGAGGGTTGCGGGGAGTGCTGGAGCCTATCCCAACTGTCAAAGGCCAGGAGGCAGGGTACACCCTGAACTGGTTGCTAGCCAATCGCAGGGCACATAGAGACAAACAGCCAGACTCACAATCATACCTACGGGCAATTTAGAGTGTCCAATTAATGTTACATGTTTTTGGGATGTGGGAGGAAACCACAGTGCCCAGAGGAAACCCACACAGGCACGGGGAGAACATGCAAACTCCACACAGGCAGGTCCAAGATTGAACCCGGGACCTCAGAACCGTGAGGCCAACGCTTTGCCAGCTGATTCACCGTGCCGCCAATTTGTCAACATTGAAAAGTTAAACTAAATTACAGCTATTGAAAATGTGATCACTTTGAAATAACAATGTCAATTTTATAAAATATTTTCAGTGGCATTTTAATTCAAATCCTGGTTGCACATAATTACTTCCATAGTTTTGAGATACAAGTGTGGTTGTGGAATGAGAAAAACTTGTATCTAAAGGCAGTACTGTACTAACCCTGCAAATGGGCCATGGCTTCATTGACTTTTTTGGGGCACATGGCGGAAAAGACATGTCGATCAGTTTTTCCATTTTTCACATTGTTTTCTAACTTTCTGTGGTGGAGTGGGAGTGGGTCAATTTTGGGGACTCCAGTCTGTAGTGACTTTTCATGTACGTTAAACCCTCCGTAAAAAGAAAGTCTGTTATTGATACACACATAAAGTAGTTATATGTAATCTGTTCCATGACACTGAATTTCCCATGAGCTACAGGCATTCATTTTGTCTTCATTGGTGTCACAGCTGGAGGCTTCCTCAGTTGACATTGGGGCAAGAGGCAGCATTAGCTGTGGCGTAGTCGCCAGTCATCCACAGGGCACACACAGACCACCGCTTGCACTCACATTCACTTTGAGTTTTCAGTTATCCTAACATGCATTCACCATTCTGTCAAAAACCTGGCCAAATATGCACATTTTCCTGTAAACTCAAGTAGTCATCACAAGAAAAAACACTTCTTATTAACTTTTCTTTTTTGTTTGTCAACCTTTTACAACTTTTAAAAAAATGTAAATTTTGTATTGTTAATGTCCTGGGGGGGGGGGTCACTAAAGTAAGTAATTTCTAGTTTCTGTGATCAAAAGTACTCACCTTTTATAGAGACCCTCAGTGTGACGGAGAAACAGATATGTTTTCGTGGAGTGCAAATATTGCTTAGTTGTTTTTTTCAGATTTTTTTTCTAGAGTTAGGGTGATGTACCACTGAAAACAACAAGTATATTAATGCACGTTTAAAACTTTTGTCACATTGTTCTCTGTGATTGACTGCCAACCAGTCCAGGGTGTACCCTGTCTCTCGCTCATACATAGCCTGGAATGGGTTCAGCTCACCCGTGGACCCTGATGAGGACAATCACTTTTCAAATCTAAAGTAATACAAAGACTAATTATCCAATAGGAAATTATGTCAAGTGAATTAATTTTTTTCCAGGCTTATGATACAGTTGTTAAACGCTCGAACACAACTATCATACCAGTAGACAAGGTAACTAATGTGTAATAACAATAAAGAAAAAAAATTACAACCCTTGCTCTTTGAAAACCCCAGACAAGGGTGATGGAAAAGCAAAGTATTTGCTAAGAGACACTGCCACCGTCTGGTATTTCATGGGTATTGCAGTAACGAATAAATGCATGTCTTCCAGGCGGTGATGTCTTCAGGTGAGGACGGTCTTATCGGGATCCCCTTCCCGGAGCACAGCAACGAGCTACTGTCCCACCTCAATGACCAGAGGCGCTCGGGGCTCCTATGTGATCTCACTCTGACCTCTCGCGGGGCACGCTACCCAACCCACCGCTCCGTCATGGCCGCCGTCAGTCTCTACTTCCGCCGCCTCTTCGGGTCAGAAGAAGGTGGCTTTGGCGAGGGTGGCAGTGGCGGAGGTTTCAGCGTGTGCCAGCTCGACTGCGTTGCTCCCGACGCCCTGGACGCCCTGCTGGAGTTCGCCTACACAGCCACCCTGACCATCCCCTGCTCCGGGATGAGGGACGTTTTGCGAGGGGCTCAGGTTCTGGGCATTCAGTGTGTGGCGGACGCCTGTCGGGACATCCTGGGGGAGAAGGCAGTGCTGGACGAAGAAGAGGAGAAGAGGGACCAACACACTTCTGCTCTTCGCCTGGGAGAAGAGCATGTATCCCGAAGGAAAACTGACAAAAAGAAGGTGAAAAAAGTTGGGCCGCAACACATCGATTCATTGGTGAACCCGCTGCCTGCTTCTCCCATCTCGTACCCCGCACCTGGATCAGAGAGCTTGCGCTCGTTGACCCCTGCCCGGCCCCCCAGCCCTGAACCTGAAGAACGTCTCTTCAGATGGAGACAGAATGGGGACCCCGAGGCGGTCCGGGTACCAGAGAGGGGGCCCACATTAAACGGAGGCCACCTCCATTGGATACTCGAACGACCCCCACAGGACAAACTGTCCGAGGAAGACGACATGGAGGGGTTTGGCAACGAAGGTACACTGATGGAAAGCACCTCCACCACTTCCCCTGTGGCCGAGCCGGGAGAAGGCGCAGCGGCAGCTTCTGCGACGACGGCGATGGGAGTCGGCAGAAAAAGGAAGTCGCAAATGCCTCAGCAGTGCCCCGTCTGTCAGAAGATTATCCACGGGGCGGGAAAACTGCCTCGACACATGAGGACACACACCGGAGAGAAGCCCTTCCAATGCACTGCCTGCGGGGTTCGCTTCACCAGGTACGGACGCTTCCAGAAAACTATACTAGAAATCTGTTCACGGTCACAAATCTATCTGAGCTGACTTGATGAGAGAGAGGCTACACGCTGGACTGATACCTCGTTTACCACAGGACTGACACAATCACACTCGCTCTTCTGTGTCCCAGCTGGCCTGCACGGTCACTCCTCTTTCAACATTCAGGGTTGGGCCCTTTTAGGTGTGCCATTGCTCCATTGTTTTTATTTTTTTACTAAGCAAGGTTGTGATTATCATTAAGAATTGTAATAATTAAATAATTAAAATGAATAATTGGCAAGGGAAACAATCACAATAATTACATGCAAGTACATTGGGCATGTGTGCGTGTGCCCTGATTTATTTTTTTTGTTTTCTCCTCCCGAGTATTTTCAGTCACTCTATTTACTTATAAGCTACTGTCTGTCTGTTATCTAGTATCTAACGCTTTGCCTTTTTGGACAGTTTGAAAACTGAAATCTATCGGTCTCTATCTGCAGCAGGGTGAATGACTGGTTAGCACGTCTCCACCCTCACAGTTCAGAGGGTTTGGATTGCTCTGGCTTCCTTTCACATTCCAAAACTATTTCTATTGAGCATTCACGAGACCGAAAAGATCAGATAAATATATATATATATATATATATATATAGTATATATAATTTATTTTGTCTTTTGCAGCATATTTCCCCCCTGCCCCACAGCTGATGTGTTTTTGCATTTAGGAATGACAAGTTGAAGATCCACATGAGGAGGCACACAGGCGAGCGGCCCTACTTGTGTCCGCACTGCCCGGCCCGCTTCCTGCACTCGTACGACTTGAAGAACCACCTGTCCTTGCACAGCGGGGCACGGCCCTTCGAGTGTCTGCTCTGTCACAAGGCCTTCGCACGGGAGGACCACCTCCAGCGCCACCGCAAGGGACACAGCTGCCTGGAGCTGCGCACACGGCGCCCCAGACGAGAGCAAGACGACCAAGAACAAGTGGACATAGACGGAGGTGAGACCGCCATGTGCCTCAAGCCCCCACCAGCCCACTCCTCTGTGTATCTGAGGCCCACCATGCTGGAAGGTGGGATGTTCCAAGCAAATGCCGATAGGGAGCGCTCGCTCGCCCTGCAGGCTCTGGCGCAGCTCAGCCCGCACCGCTTCGCCAATTACCAGAGCCTCTTTCTGCGAGGGTTGGAACGGCGAGGGCGCAGGGAAGACGAGCCCAAAGATCCGGGGGGAGTCAACTCGCAGCATCACAGCTGGCCACAGGAGACAGAAGGGAAGATTGGTGAAGAAGAGGAGGAAGAATAGGGCATTTTTGAATGTGTACTTGGTCGCATGTGGTATTCCATCCACATTAAAAAAAAAAATATATATATATATATATTACATAGGTGGCAGGACATGCTGCTCCATGTTGAGAGCGCTTAGAAAAAAAAAAAAGGAAAACGGGTTTGCTGAATCATTTTACGTTTTTTTTGTTGTTGTTGTCCTCTGGCTCATAGCATGTAATTTAGTTTCTCCTTCTTTTCCACTCCTTGTCTTTTTAGGTTAAGTTGTCTTTTTGTCTTTCTGTCACGTGTTTTTTCATATTTGCAGTTTCTGGGATGCATTTCCCTCTGCAAAAAAGAAATCAGAGCTACTAAGCGGAGCAAAGATGAATTATGTATTTAGATTTTTATATTGTTGGTGTATTGCACATCCCAGTACAGCTTGATCAGCTGTCTTTGCTTGGATTTGGTGCTGGAACCAAAGCTTTTTTTTGGGGTGGGGTGGGTAACTTAAAAATGAATTCTAGCCAATGTTGGGTTCCAAGAACTCTTTCAAGCTTTCCTCTGACTGTTTTGAACCATTCTCCTTCCTTATTTGAGCGCTTCTGTTTGAATGACCAAAAGAGACCAAGTCTTGGACAAAATCCCCCCCTCCCCAAACGACTGTTGATTTCAGTCTTCCATTTGGCTTCCTTAGTAGAGACAAAAAGGTGAGGGGATGAATGAGAACATTTACCCCTTTCATCTGTATTTATTTATTTATTGTTTTTATTTATTTTTCAGCTTTTACGCAAGATCAAATCCAGGGTTTGTGAACAGTTTTATCCTGTGTATGTGGGAGAATGTGGCTTTACATCTCTTTTTTAGCAGTCCACCAATGCATTCCTTGCACATGTGAACCCTGTCAGGTACTGCGCAAAAAAAAACAACATTTTAGCTTGTGCAACCATCAGAATATGGGCCATATATGGCCTGCCAGAGCTTTCTATTGGGTCCTCCATCCCCCCCCCCAAAAAAAGTAAAAAAAATCATCTCAACGCAAATGCCCATAACAGGAAAATAAGCATTTGTTGTGTTACAGTTTTTCATTCATTTATCATGCCTCTTGGAAGAACTTAAAAAAAAATGAAATCTCCCCTTAAAGAGCTTCTCAACTCTTGAGGAGGGAATCATTTATGTAATGTAACAGGAAGCCCAAATGAGTGTGACAGTCCATCATAAACAGTCCGTAGAATCCATTCTCTGCGAAATCAAAAAAGCTCAGGATACGCCAATGGTTCCCACCAAATCGCTTACTCCCAGGTTATCATTAATTGAAATTTGTGCTTTTTGAAACACACATCCTAAAGGAAAAAAAATGTTTTCAGAGTGAAACTCACAGGTGACAATATATTCAAATTGCATCATATTCCTGCAAGTGACGTCACTTTTCTCATATTTCTCGTCTACGCCATCTGTTAACCAAGGGTCTGCTGCGTTCTCGAAAACTGCCATGTAAACAACTTACCACCCCACATTACCAAAAATCGCTCGAATTCATAACCAATCACGTGCCCCGATTGCCATCGAGTGGGACCCTAATGGAAGTGGTGTATTAATTTGTAGTGGGGATGGGTGTGGTGACCACTTGAAAAAAAAAATACACATCTCTCCCCAACTGTAGAATAGCACTTTTACCTGTCAGGAAAAAAAGAAAAACGGACAAACAAAAAAAAGGTAATTGCTGTAAAGTTCATGAACGCTATTGATCAAATGAAGCTTCAAAATTGGCTCGCTCTCTGATAACCTTGTGGGTATTGTAAACCCTGTGATCCCATTATGTGGAGATGAATAAATGAAATAAATACCCAAATTAATTTAGTTTAAAAAGGCCTCTCCCCTGCATAGTTATTGATACGGTGCCTGTAATGCTTGTCAACCATGTGTTTACTGTATTTTGCAGTGAAATGTACCTTTTCCAACTTCCTAGCAGTCTTGAGCACTTGCATCTGTCATCTGGTGCCCGCTTTGGGAGCTAATTGCAACGACAAAGACGCGTTACTTGAGTAGTCAACTAAGTCACACGGGACCATTTAAGACTTTTTTTCTTTTTTTTATGTTGAAATACTATGAACATCCTTTCTCTTGTTGAGTACAGAGTTTTATTGAAATCTACTATAATATATGCTGTATATCACGTGATGAAGTTGCCTTAGTTCCCCCCCCCCCCTGCACTTCTTCTCAGGAACTCTTGAGCAATGCACTAAGTGGTTATATGACATCAAATGGGGGGAATAAAATGCCGGTGTGCTCCTGCACGCTCTTCATGCAGACGTGAGGCCGCCGGTTTGAAAAGAATAAAATTCAAATCATGAATAGTTAATATTGCGAGCTGGTTTAGAAAGGCATTTACATGAACTACGACTGGTCCTAATGGAGAGTGTTAGTGCTTGGTCCAAATGGAGCGCGTGCGCGCGTGCGACTCAATGCCAGTTGTGAAGTGTACCTCTATATACGTTTTAGTGGCTTGGGTGAAGGGAGGAGGGTCCAAGACCACCTCACTATCAGGGATGTTTGATTTTGTCTGTCAGTTTCTTTCTAAGATGACCTTCACTGTATGTCTTGTCCCCCACCCCTTTAATATTGTCAGTCAACACAAATAATAATAATAAAAAAAAGTCCAAGCTTGCTTTCTGCTGCTTTTCCCCCGTATAATTCTTTAATTCTTTTTTTTTTTTTTGAAGGGGGGGGGATAAGAGGTTTTCTTTAAAAAAAAAAAAAAAAAAAGGAACTCAGAGAGCATCCAGGTGAAGAAACACGATCTCAGAGAGCTGTCTGCACCACAATCGGAGAATTAGCTGCGAGCTAAGGCCACACTGATGAAGAAGATCCCAGCGTCACATCGCGGCGAGAAGCTCCTGGTCCTCTGAGGAATGTGGGCTATATTTTTGTTGTTCTTCTGTCACGAAGAAGGTAATAGTTCCTAGTCTGCTACAACTAGCATCGTCCCGGAATCTTATTGGCGAGGAGCGAGCTCAATCTTTACCTCGAACACTCACTGTCCCCAAATCACGCTAGCGCTGTTACTCGCTAGCACACATTTGTAAGTATTTGCAGTTTTTCGTTTGACTTTTGGAAGTTTATTCATCTTTCTTCACCATCTTTAGTGGAACTAAATGGTGTGCGTACATAGATTCAGTCTGTTTTCAAATGTTTGCCTCCTTCATCCTCCAGGACACCTTTTGGTTGTCAGTCACCCTTCTCTTCGCATAGTCACCCAACGCCAAAGGTAAATGAACAAAATGTTCATTTTTTTACACTATCCACTTTAAAGCCCCACTGACATCCCAATATAAAATGTAAAATAGATATTGTAATGAAAAATACATATAACATTATTAACTTGAATGTCTATGCGAAAAAATAAATATGAGCAGAGAGCGTGTCATCATGACCAATGTTGTGGAAGTCTCATTCCACATCCAAGTGGTAGCCATATTACCTGCAACGTTATCAGCAGATGTTACACCAAGACATTTGCCTTTGAAAACACGTAGTGACACCTGCCTATGGGACACGGAAGCTCTTTTTGAAGAAGAGAACACCTCACAATCAAGTGAAGTGACCGACTCTTACCCTATCACTTTGAGCCATATTTGCGGATGCGGCACCGCCGAAGTAGTCCGTGGCGTAGACGTGCAGATCAACATATTTAGCACCCCTCACTTACGTACGTGGGATCTTTTGTTACATTCTGAGAGATGACGCCCCCCGCCAAAGTTTTTTTTAGTAGCTCTATGCACACCTGTCATTTGGAACCCACGAAGGTCTCGTCCCTTTCACCTGTGCAATCAATTTTTCACGACGAACCAGGTCTATTTGAAAAGTATAAGTAAAAGTAAAAAGAGTAAATCCATCCTCGAACAATATCCAGCAATACAGCGAGCCGGCATTTTGGCTAATACGAAGGAACAAAGAGCTACCTTCCAGCAGGTAAAACTAGTATGAACACACGAGACAGCTTGAGTGCGCTCCTGCTGACGTCGTCACTTCCTGCTTCTTCTCCAAAACCCAATCCCTTGAGAAGATTTTCTTGGTGGGAGTTACAAAAGGCCATATACGTCAAAATTAAATTGTGTTGCGAAAAAACAGATGGGTCCATTCCGGCTGCCTTTTTATTTATTTTTTTTCCAAATTAAAAACATACTAAAAATCATGGTTTTTGTATCAATGGGGCTTTAAATGCCTATTTTTTTAGCGGGGGGCTTGGAAGGGATTAGTATTTGGATGTAAAATTCCCTTCTACTAACGAAAAATTCACTTTCCGAAGTGACTTCCAGACCAAATTATGTTGGTAAATCGAGATAAATTTGTAGTGCTCATTATTGTAACTTCTGATAAGTCTTCACCAGGAGCCGTCTTGGATTTCAAGCTGGTGGATCGGGAGCTGTATGTGGGAACCAGTGTGTGCGGGGTCTGTGCGTTGAGTGGGACTTGGAATACCGTACTTCCACTAAATTTGTTATTGTAAGTTTGCCACACGGTGGAGCAGCTGTTGAGTGTTAGCCTCACAGTTCTGAGGACTGGGGTTCAACTCCTGGCCCGGGGTGTGTGGACTTTACGTGTTCTCACTGTAATACCTGCGTGGCTTTTCTCCAGGTACTCCAGTTTCCTCCCACATCCCAAAAACATGTAACATTAATTGGACACTCTAAATTGCCCCCAGGTGTGATTGTGAGTGCGACTTTTGTCTGTCTCCAAGTGCCCTGCAGTTGGCTGGCAACCAGCTCAGGGAGCACCCTGCTTCCTGCACAAAGATAGCTGGAATCGGCTCCAGCACTACCACAACCCTCATGAGGATAAGCAGCTCAGAAAATGGATGGATGATGTAAGTTCTCAGAATAAAAAGAGGGTTGGTAGGGCTACAGGCAATTTAGAGTCTTCAATCGAGGAGTACCGAGAGGAAACCCATGCAGTCAGATGTGCTTACCACTTGGACACCATCCCATCCAAGTATAAAATGGGTTTTTAAATATGTATATGTATAATATAAAAATATTGCTTAAGTGTTCTAATAGTTTCCATAGCACATGTACTAAGAGGTGAGTATAGTAGTCAGATGTATTCAGGTAAGAAAAGTGTTACTTTACAATAGGATGACTCCAGTAATAGTCATCAATATTTAGTTGAGTATGAAAGTACTCAATGAAAAAAACTACTCAAAGCGTAACTTGTGTTGAACATGAACCTCAAATAAAATAACATGGGAATCGACATACACCTGCCACCATTTTTAACTGGCCAAAACCACCAACACATGCATTGCGCCTTACAGAAAGATTATTTGCTTTATTCACTTAAATGACTTCACGAAGAAGCTGTTTTCTGAGCAGACGTTACACAAAAGCAATGGAACGAGAGGGAGCTGAATGTAGGAGGACGGCGTGGGTGCATTTTAGCCAATGGTAATGGTCATCAGTGTGTTAAAATGTACTAAAATATTGCTGAAGTTAACAACCTAAGTGTCAAGAGCTTTGATTTTTATGTGGATGCCATTGAGCGAGCGAAGCACCAGTCGGGGAACTATCTTGGGTTTCCTGGTGGGGTCTTCAATAAGCTGGTATCTCCTGAGGATCAAGGCTACCGCCACTTTTAGCTCGTTCATGGCGAAGTTCTGACCTATGCAGTTCCTAGAAAGGGGGGGAACAAAGACCGAATGAGATTCAGTACAGGAGCTTGTATCAAACAGTTCTGGCACAGAATAATTGCATTGGTGATTTTCCCGAACTTTACTGAGCCAAGGAAGTCAATTCACAAAACATGAAAGGTCAAGTGTCATGCCAAAAACATTCTAAAATAGATATTGTAATGAAAAATACATAACATTATTCACTTCAATGTTTATACGAAAAAACAAATATGAGCAAATGGTGGCTCATTTTTGGCGCCGAAGTGGCTTATCACACCTGTCCGCGGCATTGTTCATAGCCGCCGCCGTCTGCGATGAACAACACTGCCAATGGCCGACAATGGGGCACTCAGCCGTGAGCGACGACAACGCCGTAAAGCGACCCAGCTTGGCGCCGCGATGAGCCACCTCGGTGCCACCCCAGCCAAAGCTGTGATCGGGTCGTTGCACGCGGGCTGTGGCGTTCTGATCGCTCGCAGCTGAGTACACTTCATACTGTTATACTGTCGGGGAAGTCTCTTGTTAGTTGGAAGTGATCCGCATATCATCTAAATATGGCTTGAAACAATAGGGTAATATTGCCCCGGACACTTCACTCGATTGTAAGATGTTCTCTTCTTCGAAAAGAGCTTCCGTGTCTGAAGGGGCGTGTCCTGCAGTAGGGGCCAGAGTGTTTTCAATTGCGAATGTCCGGGGTGACGTCACTGACTGTAAATGCAGCCAATATGGCGACCACTTGGATGTCGAAAGAGACTTCCGCAACTTTGACGCACTCTCCGCTCATACTTGTTTTTTCGTGTAGACATTGAAGTGAATAATGTTATATGTATTTTTCATTTCAATATCTATTTTAGAAAGTTTGTAGGGATGACACTAGACCTTTGAAAGTTAGCACAAATAACGCTAAATTAGCAAACTGAAACTTATGCCCTGCAAGTGAGTTGCGACGCAGGTTGTCCAGAAAGAACCAAGCTTCTCAAGCTCTGTTGTCCTGTCACTATATTATTGTATTACTTGTAGTATTTTCATGGTGTATTTCCTTTTACTCACCTTATGTAGTTAACACTCAGAAGTATAATTGCATTGATTAATTTTTTTTTCCTTCTTTATATCCACCTCCACATGTTCTTTATCTACTGTGTGTACTCCTTTAACAGATTAGACCATAAGTTACACACTGAGACACCATATAACTGAAATACCTTGTGCTACAGGCTATATTTATGTGAAATATGTGGCAAGACTGATCGAAAAACATGGTTGAATGTTAAAGGGCCACTGACAGGAAAAGCATGATTTTTAATAAGTTTTTAATTAAAAAAAAAAAAGGCAGCCGGAACGGACCCATCCGTTTTTCACCACACAACATGATTTCGATGTATATAGCTTTTGATAACTCCCGCTATGAAAATACTCTCAAGGGATTTGTTTTGGAGAAGCAAGACATTATCAGCAGACGCCCACTCAGGTGCGCTCGTGTCTTTATACCAGTTTTACCTGCGGGGAGGTAGCTCTTTGTTCCTTCGTGTTAGCTAAAATGCCGGCTCGTTGTATTGCTGGATATTGCTCAAACACTCGGAAGGATTGATTTACTCTTTGTACTTTTCCAAAAGACCTGGTGCGTCATGAAAAATAGATTGGGAAGGTGCAAAGGACGAGAGCTTCGTGGGTTCCAAATGACAGGTAGGTTTGTATAGAGATACTAAAAAAAGATAATAGTTGGGGGGGTGACGTTATCCTCTCAGAGTGTAACAAAAGCTCAGCCTCTCACGCCTTCAACATTTGCACAGCATCAAGCAGACAAACCTCGGGCCAGCAGAGAAGGGCACAAACGCATGTGGTGAGCGTTTGGAAGTGTTCTCTGGCAGGAAGCGAAGTGGGTCAAACACCTGTGATGACGTGAGAGAATCATTAGACCTTTTTGTCTATGTTTGGAAGAACCTAGTTATGAAAACAATTACATCCGTCAATTGTTTTACTTATTTCTTGAATAATACTCACTTCACAATGTCTGGCTCAAACCTGGGAGCAAGGGTGAGATGTAAATCACTGCATGCATTTAAAAGGAAGACCCAGTGCCTGTATTCATTTTTTTGTAGCATCCATGTAAAGGGGTCATTCCTCACCCATATGTTTACTATGGAAAATATACGTTATAGTGGCTTACGTACAAATAGTTGGGCCTCTGGCGGGCGTTGGGCCTTCACCTGTGTGAATAGCAGTCTCATTGTATTTGCGTCTGATGACACTTCTGTTACCGTGCAAATTGTGGGCTTAGTTGTGAAGTTGCAACCTCCACAAGGGAAAATGCAATCCATGCTTTTACGGTCTTTTGTGGTTACTTGTGTGTGCTTTCCACTGTATAGTCACTCAAAGTGCAGCAGCCCTAACTTCATGATGATGAAATCTGTACTTTCCATTGGCCCCTCATTATATGGGGCGGGGTGTGGGCTGGCTTACTTGCATGAGATTGTGCCACAAATTAAAAATTTCATCGAGAGGAAAAAAAAAGTGTGCGCACCGTAATTATTGATTGTTTTTATTTTTGATCATTGAGGTATTTCAACAAAAGCGTGCTCCAGAGATCTTAATATAGCTGGTGTTTTTGTTGAAAAGAAATGCATGATACATGGACATAAAACAACAAATATATAAGCCCCCAAACCTGAGATGTATATTTCTTTTGTGTTACTTTTCTTCCTGGTTTTTTTGTCCTTTTTATTTATCAATTTGCTTACTTATTTTTAACCATGAAATGTCATCTCAACTATTGGGTTAGAGGTTCATTTAAAAAAAAAAAAAAACATTCTTAAAGGTGTCCGAAGGAAATGCAAAAGTTTTAGAAGTGGTTGTTTGTGTCTTCACTCCTGGGAGATAAAAATAATCCTCACTTACATTTGGGTTTTCCCAGACAGTTGCATTCCTGTGGAGCGCATACACACTAGTCCCGATGAGAGAGCCTAAAAATACAAAAAAAAAAAAAAAGTGAATATTCTTTTCTTAGTGGTAAAAGTTTTTAAAGGTTGGGAGAAAGACTTTTCATCACATGCATCCATTTTCTGTACTGCTTATCCTCATTAGGGTCCCAGGGCACATATCGAAAAACAACCATTCCGCTCACATTCACACCTACTGTATGGGGAATTTAGAATCTTCACAATGCGGTAGGAAGCCAGAGTGCATGGGGTGGGGGTGGGGTGAATAACAAAGCCCTGGCAGAACATGCCAGAGTCTGGATTCGAACTCCCAAATTTTGATTTATGAGGCAGATCTTATATCACATAAACATTAATCCTTTCCTTCTATGTAGAATGCTTGTTTGTACAAATGGACTGAACAATAAAAAACAAAAACAAAAACTGACCTTCTGGCAAAGTCCTTCCATCAAAAAAAGTGATCGGTTTGGTCAGTTTTCTGGCCATTCCCGGCACAGGCGGGAATAGGCGCAGAGATTCTTTGATGCACATTGTAGTGTATGGCATTTTTCCCAGATCCTCCCTAGCAAACACAGTCCTCGTTAATAAGTTAACTAACAGAGGCATACTACGTGGAAATATGTTACCAATCCATGGTGTCTTTGCCATCCAGGACTTGGACAATCTCCTCCCTGCACATTTTCTGGTGTTCCGGGTGGCAGGCGAGGGTGTGCAGGATGAAGGAGATGCCACTGGCGGTGGTGTCGTGGCCCTCAAACATGAAGGTATCCACCTCTGCTCGGATATCTTCATCCGACAGTCCCTGCCCAGTCTCATCCTTGTCGATTGCAAAGAAAAACACTTAGCTCGTTGTGTCATCCACAAATAAATGTCTGCCTGAAATAGCGGGCAGTAACCTTACAGACTGCCAGAAATATGTAATTTGGAGTGATCCAGTCATATACTATCATTTGTTTGATAATAATACCAACGTGGATTCATGATGCTGCCTTGTTTTGCACAATCTTTTTGCTTGGGGCTTTGTCATTTCTAGCTTTGAAGTAAGTAAAACAACCAAAAATCACTCTTTTGGGTGAAAATCCATGTTTTCATATAGTTCGACTTGCCGTGATGTTAATAGTGGGCTGTTTCTTAACCCCAGCAGAATATCAGACATCTATTTGTCTAAATATTTCTAAGGGTTCGAAGGCCAATATTTAAAATATGCCAAATAAGGCCTTGGGACAACAATCACCCGCTGTAAACCTCAAAATGTCCGGTCAATGTGTAACAAAGCCAATAATGTTTAGTGGTGCGATAAAAAGCACAAAGTTCTGAGCCTTGCACCACCATGCCAAGATTGTTTAAAAAATAAAAATAGTTCAGAATCTAAGGTACTTTTTTTCCTAAAAAAAAAAAAAAAGGCCAAAAAAATCAGGTCTCACTGTAATCGTTTACGTGACATCAGTTTATTAAGCGAACCGCTTAGTTTTGTGATTTAGATAAAGGTCAGAGCATGTGACTAAAACGGATTAATCACAAGACATGATCTCTTCGATGTTAGCGCGCAGTCACAAGCCAATGCGTCGCTCACGTGATCCAACGAGGGTGCTGTTGCCCAGGTGAACATGGGAGTATAAAGAGGCCTAAGAATGAATGTTGCTATGTATAAGTTAAACAATGCTTACGTTGCAATGTAAATAAATATTTTGTTTTATTTGAGTTATGTTTCTGGATTTTCTCTTTTTTTTTTAAATTGAATTGTAATACATTTTTATTCTTATAGTTAATGTACCCCAATGCTGAATAATAAATGGGCCGGTGTTTCTCATAGCTAGTGCTGCTGATTATTGTTCTCTGTTTGAGTAATGTCACTTTATCAAGCCTTTTGTAATATTCCATACTACAAAATAAGTGAATTATGTATTATTATTCCCAATATTGGATCAGATACCGCTCAGTATTGACCTATTGCCGATTGCACTATCGGTATGGGAGCACAAGTGAAAAAAGTTGGATCGGGACATCCCTCGTATTTTAACACAAGTTCGCAACAGCCACAAAGATGTCACTCTTGAACATGAAGTTGTGCTCATTATTGCAGTTTACACAGGAGGGCCACTAAACTGTTAACCAGGTCTGGTCAAGTGATTTCTGGTTAATTATTCTGGTTATCATTTTTACATCAAGTAATTCATTGTGTGAGCCACGTTAAAAAGGCTGGTGATGCAGCAAGAGAAAAGCGCGATAACTAAAGATTCCTTGTTATGCCAAGTGCTCAAATAACTTTTTACCCCGCTGTGTTAATTAGTTTGTTGCTAGTTTATTGAAAAGCAACGATTCCTTCTAAATGGCCACGAGATAGGTAAGAACACCCTCGGCCACACACCACCATTGTAAAAGTTTCATTGGTTATTATTGAGTTTTTCCACAATATCAGGGTCATACAGATCCATGTGCAGATCTCTGAACTTACTCTTGCCAAGAGGAGAATGTCCAGAAAGTCCATGATCCTTTTGGTCGGGATATGTTCCGACTCCTTCTCTTGCTTCAGTGTTTCTTTTCTTTTTCTTATCACTTCCTCTTCAAAATACAAAGACAGACGATGTGATGTGACAAACAGTGTCTTGTCTTTTTCAGGTCTTAAAGGGGAAATCCACTGGTTTGCATTAACACTGTATCCAATAGGTCATGTGATATGTACTCTATCTTGACAATCTGATGTTAAATCCTTTCTCATTTAATAGTGTTTTGAGAAGATTATCGACAATTAAAAATTTTCAGGGGCGCTGCCATTTTCGCGAATCACATGACATACGTGCGCAGATGGGACGTGTTACGTGCTACAACAAAGGCTCGATTACATGGGACATCATTTATCCCCAGCACTGATTTCTCGGATTTATCCTCATCTGATTAAGAAATAGCAGTATCGGTTGATAGGGAAGACAGAGGAATACTTCCATACACAGCCGTGAGCGGCTCAGTTGCTCGGTTGATCGGGAAGGCGGAGGAATACTTCCATACACAGTCGTGAGCACTCCACAGGCAGCCCGGTCCCAAGCCCGCGCGGGACGGAGGACATGCATGTGTGGGTTTTCAAGTTTGAGGTGTCAGAAAAGTTACCACAGGGATAACTGGCTTGTGGCGGCCAAGCATTCATAGTGACGTCGCTTTTTGATCCTTTGATGTCGGCTCTTCCTCCACAATGCGTAGGAAAAAGGAGAGTGTGTTATGCGGGGGACAGACACTCCCAAGCCGGCCCTGAAAATTCGTAATTGTCGATAAAAATCTTCTCAAAACACTTAAATGAGAGATGATTTAACATCACATTGTCAAAATAGAGTACATATTCCATGACCTATTGGATACATTGTTAATGCAAACCAGTGGATTTCCACTTTAACATGGCAGCAGTTCCCAACCTCTTTTGAAGCACAGTGTTTTCATGTCTTTGGTGGTATTTTAATAATTAGCAGGACTCCTGCGCTTGTTTTTCTTCAAGAAGGCTGCCTTATCTTGGGGTAATGGCAGTAAATCCATTTATAAGTTCAATGCTATTTACTTGTAAAATCCATTTCTACTTATGAAAAATTCAAGTTACGAGACTACTTCCAGAATGGATTAATTTTGTAAGTAGCGGTACCACTGTATTTAGGAACCATTTTAATATAGGAAATAAGGCTTTTACCTGTATGCCCGTGAGCCACCTTGCAGGCTCTCCTGTGCCTAAAGCCGTGTGGACTCAAGTAGAATATGAGGTCGTTGTGGTAAGGAAAGATCCGGAAGCGAAGGTTGATCAAATTGGTCAACTCGTACACAGATTTGATATACTCGTTTGTTCCGCTGAAACCAGAAAATAAAGCGTTAACATTGCTCTGCTGCACGGATGATGTACAGCAGACCGCGCAGGCTGACCTCTCAGTCTGGCAGTTGCTGTTGTAGCTGAACGCACACTTCATGATGGTGTCCAGCGTCATGAGGCTGACGTGTTTGAACAGCTCGAAGGACTCGCCAGTGCTTGAATAACACTCCAATTTGTCCTACCGAATCAACAAGACAAACTTGGCATCGTTCAACATGCTGTGCTTGTCTTGACTAGTCATTCAACTGCAATTACATTACATTATTGCATAATCAACATGACCGAAACAAACCAAAAAAAAGTAACTAATACTTCCCCTCTACGAAAGTTTATAATTGCCTACTAAGACCGTAAGATAGCACCTAAGCACAAATTTTCTAATATACAGGGTTTTGCCCGTCTAATAGAAGCTCCTTCCTCCACTTCAACATAGTTCATTGGCACCGAATGCTATATGATGGCGCCAAGGTACTCCTACCCACTATTACTATTAATCTCTCCCTCAAGCACCAAATTTCTCATTCACTATACAAATTCTGTTAATCAATTAGGCTTGTACTTATACATGAGTTCTCATTGTAGCGATATATACACAATGCTGACAACACAAAGGTTTGATATTTATATTATATATATTTATACAGGTGCTCATCATAAATTAGTGTTAAAAATTTAGAAAGGTTGATCACCTTACATTATTTGCATTTACCAGTGGTTTTTTGTTTTACCTTTTATTTTATTTTAGATCTTTGCCACAATTTAAAACCAACAAACCATATTTTTATGGATATTTTATCAGTAACTTTCTCAGCGAAGGTTTTATTTACGCGAGGAAGTGTTGTGTTTTTGGTCTACAAAGTAAACAACAACTGTAAACAATGAGTACATACCAACATTGTTTTAGCTGACTCTGACATCAATTTTGTGTATGATTTGAGCACGTCATAATGAAAACCCGGTGTCAAGAGCCTTCTGTGGCGGAACCATTTCTGACCATGAGATACCAGCAAGCCGTCCCCTGAGGAAAGAATATGTGGGTAACAATGGGCAGCAGGCAGTAACGGGAAGTAATCAATTGCAAATACCTTGTTACTGTACTTAAGTAGATCTTTCAGGGATCTGTACTGTAATTGAGTGTATTTTCTCAACAACTTCATTTTTACTCATTACATTCCAAAACGGGTATTTGTACTTTCTGCTGTTTACATTGTCAAAATTTTTCATGACCTCATTTTATTTCCCAAAAAGTGTCACGAAAAATGATAGTATTGCTGTTTTTTATGTCACCGATACAATATTAGGACATAATTCAAGCACCTCCCATTTAAGAACAATTAACATTTATCTCTAAAGAATAATAAACATTGGCATTCTAGTGTTTAAAATAATTTCAATATCTTAGATAAAAATTTCAAATGTCAAATGTAAAGTAGTGTAATAGTGTAAAATAAATATGACACACCACAAAGAAGACTTTAGTTGTAAAAACAAGTTAAAAAAAAAAACATTTCAAATTTGAATGAATTATCATTCCCGACAATTAGTAACTATACCACTATGCCAATTGACCCCTCCGTACAGGCACTTAACCACGCCTCCTGAAGTCACGCCACATGCGCTGACGTCAGACAAACAATTAGGAAAAATATCGGCGCAGCAAGAAAGGAATAGAGCGAAACTGTCCGATTTACTGGCTGATTTCTCACTCGCATTCTTAGCTAACAGTGAAATATCGTTGAAAAGCAGACAGCAGGGTTCAAGTATTTCAGCGAGGGGTATTTCAATGGTATTTACATGCATATCAATGGAGAAACCATTGATATTAGCGCGAGATCTTTCCGGAGTCAGAGGAAGACAGAGAAGCCACATAATATGATATATTATAACCCAAAGACGAATTCGTCATTGACAGTTTCCTATTTTCGTGTTACATATCACACTTGTGTGCAGAATCTGTATATGTATCTGTATAGCCGTTTGTGAACCACCGTATGAAGGAAAAGAAGGCGAAGCTTGATTTGCGAGTTCTTTCTCTCGTTTTCTTTGTGTAACGTCACGCGCTCCCCTCAATAATTATTCTTGAATAGGTGCTGAACCTACGCAAGTCCCGACCGAGTATGACAATCACTACTTTAGTGTCCTCAAACATCCTTCCTTCAGTCTTGGTGTCTCGGTGCACGTCGAAGGCTTTTAGGACTGCTAGTCCGGTTTAGTTTAGCTAATTAGCTGCGAACAATGGGACACGTTTGTGCAGTCAGATCATTGCAAATATTTGAAAATATTGAAAATCAAATATAGGGCATACCTTCGTGCTAACAAACAAAGTCCGGTTTAGCTTCGCTCGGGAGCGCCGAACAGAGACACGTTTGTGCAGTCAGATCATCGCAAAATATCGCTCAACACAGATCAAGTGTGTCAATCATTCACACTTAGCTATGTTATGCAAGCGAAGAATTGCTAATTCATTTATATGAGACATGTATTGAAAATCAAATTTCGGGTTTACCTTCGTGCAAACATATCTGTTCCGGTTGATGGATTCAGTTGATCATGCGGTCTTCCACAAAGTTTGATCCATCAAAGACATTTTTCGTACTGGGTCTTCGGTTTTGGAAAGGGTACGAATTGAACTCCACCAACTAGCCTTTCAGGATACCTGTCGTCACTATTATA
This sequence comes from Syngnathoides biaculeatus, assembly GCF_019802595.1. NCBI lineage: Eukaryota > Metazoa > Chordata > Actinopteri > Syngnathiformes > Syngnathidae > Syngnathoides > Syngnathoides biaculeatus. The sequence goes on from NC_084644.1 coordinate 29,141,664, forward strand.
AAGTCCGTGACTACACCTCTTGACCATATCTATTGTTAAAGAACCCAAATACGCGATAAAACGCCAACGGAAGCTATACTGGACCATCCAGCCAGCGTTGTCTGAGATTTGAGTCCGAGATTATGCAAATCTCTGGCCTCTGATTGGTCAGTGACGCGGGTTGCGCAACATCCACGGAGGGGTCAATTATTAGTTAAATTGCATTTATTCCAATCACTACACACTTGCCAACCTATAAAAATTCACTTTCAGAAATAGTTGTCGGAATTTCCACATTTTGAAAATTACGTCAAGAACATTACTGCGGAGCAGTTATTGCAGTATGTTATGTAATATTGTTTAAAAAATTTGCATACTGTTCAATTTCACAACATATCACCATTCTATAAGTGTAATTGTTAATAAATTATGGGTTCAATATTTGCAGCCATGTCTTCTCTTGGCTGCTTTTTTTCTATTTCCTGTACTCACAATTGCTGCTGCAATTACGCAAATCTCCTCTCATGTGGAACAAATAGATCTATGATAAATGTGCATTGTACGAATTTACTTTTAAATTATAGGATCATTTTCTCAAATAATGTAGCAGCGATGATTTAGTAACTTGTTTCTGGTCCCTCTATCCAGCCATTATCCAAGCCGTTTATTCTCAGGGTCACGGGAGAGCTGGGGCCTATCCCAGCTAGCCTTTATGTAGTCTATTGTTTTCCTGTATTTCCTATATTCTGCCAGTGGCTGACTACAGCAAATCTATTTCATTGACAAGTAGCAATGCACCAAAGCCGGAATTTTGGCTAACACGCAGAAAAAAACAGCTACTTTCCTGCCATTGTGAGTGTCTGAGTGCTCCAACGTGCATGAAAAGTCTTCTTGTGATTAATGTGCATGCGTTACTAACAGGGGAACTCTCTGTACGTAGCAAATGCTTACTGGGAAATCACCCAATCTCATAGTTCCCCTTTTAAATAGAGGGAACTAACATACGTTACATCCTAACCCTAACCTAACGTAACCTAAGCTTAAAACAAAAGTTGATTAAAAAGATATACACATTTATGTACCTTCGCTGTGTTCGTCTTTCTGAGATGTCCATAGCGAACATGAACACTCGGCGACAAGTTGTCGAATGACACACGTTGAAGCATGGATGCGGATGTTACAGAGTTGCCGGAAGTTGACAAAATATACGTGCATGCGCATTCATATACGCACATGTGCATTAATCACAAGGAGACTTTTTCAGCACCGGGAGCGCTCAAGCCATCACACCGGTAAAACATGTATAAACACGCGAACCCGCCAGTGTGTCTGCAAAAAATGTCAATTGCTGGTCTTTCTCCAACACAAATCCCTCAAGAGGATTTTCATGACATTAGATACAAAAATGTATAAACAACATTGTGACGTTTGATGAAAAAATGGATGGGTCCATTCCGGCTGACTTTTTTTAAAATCAAAAACATACTAAAAATGATGTTTTACGTGTCAGTGGACCTTTAAGTAAAGGAGCTAAATGAGTTTGTTGACCAGAATTTCTTTTTTTTATTACACATATATCTTTCCTACTACTTAAGTACAGAATATAGGTACTTTTGGCACCTCTGGAAGGAGGAGAAAAAATGTCTTACCAATCCAAGCCTTTATGAAGTCATATGCAAAATCATCTTTCGGTTCTGTAAGGTAAATTGGTACACAAAAGGATGTGACATGAGAGTCAGTAACACTTATCTATATAGAGTAGTGGGCTGTGCATTTGGTACACGGGCCTTCAGATCCTTACTTAACCCACATCTTAATCCAACCACTATCAGGTTGCAAATATAACAACCATCAGTAATACTTTTCGAAGCCTCAATATAACATGAAATTGTGCCATATATAAATTATCTGAATCGGCTCTGAATAAATATTTATCTAATAACATGGCAAAACGAAATTCAGTTCAATCATTTTCACCAGACATGGTAATGGTAACATACAGTACTTCAACTCCGTGATAACTGCGCTAGATGGGAGCAAACACAAGAAACTTGAATTTGAAAACTACCTTCATAGTGATAAATATAATTGAACATTCTACTTTCAATCCTTTTGTCCTTGAATTTGAATGAATTTACATTCCTCAAGGGGAGAATACTCCACATTTCTGGGTTTGCGAGGCGTGACGTCACCTTGTCTAAGCTCAACCCATATAAATACTATGCAATGCATAAAATTTTGTTTTACATTAATACTAAACTAAATGGATAATATGTAATATGCCTGTGCATGAAAAAAGCAGTTTGTGAGCAGAATATACTTTCAAAAGAATGGAGCAGGCAAATTACTTTCAAATAGCCACACTTTCAATTGAATTCTCAACAACATCCTCTTTAACAACGTGCTTCTTCCTTAACTACTACTTCTTCTTTTGTCTTGTCCCGTTATGGGTCGCCACAGCGTGTCATCTCAGATGAATGCTCAAATGTGGCCAAGTACAATATATTGTATATGCGGCATATAATCAAGTGCTAAATGTGATAAGGGTGCAGGGGTGTCGGTAATAACAATCCCTTTTCCGGTTTGTCTCAATTCCAATGTTTTCATCTTTTGCAAAAGTGTTTGTGGTTTTGTTAGGTTTTCTCAAATGTCAGTGTTTCATCTTTTTGTACATCTGTTTTCTGAAATGTACATCCATCCATTCGTCTTCTTAGCCACTTATCCTCACAAGGGCCGCATTGAGTGCTGGAACCCATCCCAGCTGTTAACGGGCAGGAGGCGGGGGGCACCCTGAAGTGGTTGCCAGCCAATCGCAGGGCACAGAGAGACAAATAGCAACACTCACAATCACACCGAGGGGCAATTTAGAGCGTCCAATTAATGTTGCATGTTTTTGGATTGTGGGAGGAAACCGGAGTGCCCGGAGAAAACCCACGCAAGCACGGGGACAACATGCACACTCCACACAGGGAGGGATGGGATTGAACCCGGGTCCTCAGAACTGTGAGGCCAACGCTTTCCAGCTGACCCACTGTGCTGCCCTGAACCGTACAAGTGTTTTGAATTTGAATTTGTTTTGTGAAATCTACAAGTGTTTCTACTTTTTGGTAACTTGTTTTTTTTTATTGTGAAATTGTTCTGGCCTTTGGTCTGTCTTTTTTTCAGAATGTAAATTTGTTTTCTAAAAATAAATCTCTGCTTTTTGTAGGTTTTGTTTTCGAAAAACAGAGAAACGTTGCACAATTTGTTATATTGTTTGGCACTTTCAGGCCACCATACAGCTGTCTGGGAAAAAAATGAAAATGCAGCACACCTGTGGACGTCAGTACGCTTTTCACATAATCCGGATGGTGGAGGTTCATGAAACAAACACAGGGACCAAACCACAAAGGGAACGCGTAGGGGTACTGCTTCCCCCATTTCACCATCAGGTCCAAGTCCGTCCCATCTTGTTTAAACTGAGAGAGCACAAGAGAACAAGCTTGACCCACAACAAGTGTTCTGCAGGGTGCTAAAGTTAGCAAACAAAAGCACACGGCATTTTTTTTCCCGACCAATTTAATCAAGCATTGCAGATACAATGTTACGCAATTATCTTCCGTTTCTTACCTGTACGACATGCCCAAAGAACCAATGTCCCGGTGGTCCCGGGAACGCTTCAACGTTCTTAACAACATCTTTCCTCTTCAGGAACAGGACGACTAGTTTGAAGACGACTGCGACGAGGCACAGCAACACCAGCGAGTGCTGCACGAACCAGTACGACGGGAGACTCCGCAGCGCCCCGCTTAGCAACATGTTTAGAAGGGTAACGAAAACGGGAGAAGGGGGGAGAGCGGAGCCCACCTCCGCGCGACAAGGTTAGCTGGTGAAGACACTTGACTCAAAGTCGTTCACACCCGCCGTGGGCGGGCTTCGAGCACCAATCGATAATTAACTTGTAGAATCCATTGTTGGTTTATCTTGAAATCACATGAATCTTGATCCTTGTCTGTGACATAAGTGTCATTCATGACGCCCAATTCACCCCTTTCTTCGCTTCAGCCTACAGATGGCAGAAGAGCGTCGAAAGGTTAACAACAAACTTTAACGTTGAGTAGAATAAGAAGTGGCCGAAGCGTGCACCCCATCGTAATTTCTTTACTGGCTCTTCTGTGATTTCAGTGTCAATCTTGTTCTTTACTTTCATCAGCGTATGATATTCAAACATTCAAATAGCTCGGTAGCTAACAATGCTACATGTGTGTTGAATGAGCAGACGCCGTAAGGCCTTCCGGATCCTCGACGTTTCCTGCGGAGCCTCAGCCGAGCCTCGTCGGGTGACACCGGCAGTGTTTTGTAGTGACGTTCTGTAAACTGGAGTTCGGGGGGGATCTAAGGTTGGTCTTCGTTATTTTCTGGTAACTTTGACTGATGATTTAAATGTGAACGTTGTTCTGTTCAATAGTTTACAGTTCCTGAAGCGCAATGGAGGCTCCCCCTGTCACCGTGATGCCCGTGACCGGCGGCACCATCAACATGATGGAGTATTTGTTACAAGGTGACTTTCACCAACGGTTGATTCAAAACAAAACAAAACAAATGGAAACATAATGTATCCAAACGCAATAATTAGTGAGCTGAAATACCAAGGATCCGTTTGCCATCTTCCTTATTCGATGAAGTAAACAAAATAGTCTCGTAATTTTAGGAAACATCGACTTTGACCTGTCAATTAGCGCTAACCATTTCCTTTGGCCAATAACCAAATACACGTATACCTTAAAATACTTTAGATATGTGTGGGAAAACCAATATCCAGCAAATATACAATTTACCATTGCTACATTGTCTCATTCACTGTGGAGTCACTGGTGGTGTAATGGTAAACAAGCCAGACAATTCACTCTCATTGTCGGTGTCTGTGCGCCCTGCGACTGACTGACTGGCTACCAGTTCAGGGTGTAGTCTGCCTTGGCCCCAATGTTAGCAGGGATATGCACTCCCATAACCCTTGTGAGGATGAGCAGTTTTGAAATTGACTGGACTTTTTCACTGTGTTTCTGAAATCACCATGTGTTAAGCAAATCAAATGAAGCACTGTGGACAAACTGAAACTCGTATTGGAGTGTTTTAATCCAGTATAACGCAAGTTTATTTTATTTATGTAGTGCTTTTCACTGGGCGCTCACAAATTGCTCTTCACTTTAAATACAAAAACACACATTTTAACAGAGAAGGCAGTGCTTAACATGACAAAAACAAAACATTTTAATTGTCAATGAATGTACATTTCAAAAATTGCTGATAACAGAAAATATATAAAGCAAGAGACCATCGACAAGCGTTTTATTCAAACATCTTAAAAAATTATTTCAAAGTAAAATACAATACAAAGCAGTACCAAGAAAAAACTCGTCAAGCAGTCTTGTGAGATATTGCAATAATATACAAACTTTAGATATTTGTATAAAAATGTAAAGATTCAGATGTGAAATGTTTGTACAAAATGTAAAACTAAAATTAGTTTGCATAAAGAAACTGGAAACTGTATGGAAAAACACGTCCATGAGGGATCATACTTTTGAGTGAGTGAAAAAGGACAGAAAAATAAAAGCAAGCTAGACTTTTTTCCATTAAAATCTATTAATAAAAGAGAACTTACAATCACCAGTGTGACATACAATCAGTGACAAAAACCATGCATTACATATCTTCTCTCTCCTATTGCGCCTTTTTTTTTTAGATTTTATTATTTTTTAAAATAATTTATTGGCTGTTAAATATTTACAGTACTATGTCTAAAGACATGAAAAATTATATATACTGCTATATAAAAATTAGCTTTTGGATTGAGCTATACTGCACACGATGGCGACGTGGAGTAAATGTATTTCTCGGAGCCGATCAATGACATGGATTGAATTGGAGAATTATGATAAAGTCGATCACCAAAAAATGCCAATTATCGGACGATCCGATCAGGACAGTCAAATTGTTGTAACGTGTAAAACGTATCTATATTTCATGGCGCATATCTTAAGCACAGAAATGGGTAGGATCGAGCTTCCCCTTTAAAAAAAAAAAAGTTTTTCCCTGAAAACAGCCGGAACTAAATGAGTTAGTTTAACATTCCAGTTGAAGTTCACTATAAAACAGGATACATAAATATTTACAACCATTAAATATTCAAATACATTACATATGTAGTTTCTTTTTGTTCTTGTTCACAAAAATCGCCATCTCAATGCTAATACAATGAATGACAAACACTATAGACGAGCTTACAAATGTTAGCATCAAGCTTGAAGCAGTTATCTCTGAATATTGGTACAAAAATGATGTATAAAAAATACTAAATACAAAACTTCTAGACTGTTAGAAAAATTAATCGAAGAACAGTGTACAATCTCTTGCCTCTACAACTGTGATTGGCCTGGACACTGGAATGGAGGCAAACTATGGAGAAATGTCATAGGTTGGTGACCATTGTAAACAGAGGACCTCCTGTGGAATGCATGTCGTCCTGATAGACCATGAAATATTAGTTTTTGGTTTGGTCAGTTTAGTATTTCAGTCCCTTGTTTGAGGACAGGTAGTTGTGCAACAACTAGTGAATGATTGAGCTCTTGGGATGTGCATTCAAAAGTTTAAAGGTCAAATTAATTTCACCTGTAGAGGTTTTAGTGGATTTTGGATTCATCCTATGTCACCCAAAAACCCCATAGCCCCATTTTTTGGAGCAATTGTCATTCATTTTTTTTTTGTAGATTTATAATAAAACAAGACAACTTTTAGCTTTGAGTCCTTACTCATTGGATCACAATGTCTATATCGGTTACTATAGGAAGTGTGTTGGACCAGGCTCTGGAAAGCCTCTTGCATCGCCTGCGAGGCCTGTGTGACAACATGGAACCCGCCACCTTTACAGACCACGAGCTGGTATACCTGCTGAAAGGCCAACAAGGTAACCCCTTCATCCTGCGTGCCCGCCGCTCGCTCTCGCAACCCACAGCTCCGTGGCACTTGCGCTACCTGGGCCAGCCGGAAGTCGGGGACAAGAGCCGCCACGCCCTGGTGCGCAACTGCGTGGACGTGGCCGCCTCGCACAGCTTACCCGAGTTCCTCAACGAGATGGGCTTTCGCATGGACCACGAGTTTGTGGCCAACGGGCACATTTTCCGCAAAGGCGCCATGAAAGTGGTGGTCAGCAAGCTGTCGCGAATCTTGGTCCCGGGCAACACGGACAACACAGAGCGTCTGTCGCTGTCTTACTTGGTGGAGCTGAGCGTATTGGCGCCTGCCGGTCAGGACACCGTGTCTGAGGACATGCGCAGTTTTGCTGAGCAGCTCAAACCTCTGGTTCACCTGGAGAAGATTGACCCCAGCAAACAGAGACATTGAAGGAGCCCCTTCTTCCATGGATGTGAATATTGACCCAAACAGAGACATTGAAGGACCCCTCCAGTACTCAGGGACATGTTACATCTCTTGTTTATTTTTACACAGTATCGCCATGTTACGTGAAATAAAATAAAGCTCAGCTCTGACCTAAACATTTCTTGTCTTTTTGCTATTTAGGAAGCTTTCATCCACTTACTTCAAATGATGGATGTTTGGCTGCAATTTTACTCAAGTGGCTTTGCTCACAAAAAACATTCCATCATCTTGTGCACACATGTAATCTGGCAGTCACAACGGAGGTCTTGCTAACAGCTTATGGATGGCAGTTTTTAGTTCTCTCAAAGGTCGAGTTTCCTAACCTCGATTGAGCCATCACACTCATTTTGATTAATAGAACATCCACAGCGCACACTTCCCCAAATTTACTAACAAATGCTCTTAGCGTGTTATGAGCGTCTGTTTGATGGAACACAAACCTGATATACCATACTTGCAGGAAGCAATGTACTGTATTGTTTATGAATGGCAACAGGTGGATAGCTACACAAGTTTATTGTACTTTCTGCCATTTGAAATGAACATGTATGTATTGTCACTATGTATTGCTGGCATACATTAAAGATGCATTTGTACAAACGTTTTTTAGATAAATTGTGAAATTGAATAATTTCTCACAGTACCCCTGAAGATTTCTCAGTACACCATAGGGTCACAACACCCGCAATCAGATTTCAGCCTATACATGATGCCACATCAGTCTAATCAGCCCTGTGCCCTTGGAATCGGTTTTGCCGGTGTGACGGTCTGTCTTGAGCACTCCCGATGCTGAAAACTCTCTTTGTGAGTAATACGCATGCGTGTATATTTTGTAAACCTCCGGCTATGCTCAAACATCCCCATCCATTTGAAATGTGACATGTGCCATTTGACAACTTGTCGCCGAGTGTTCAAGTTCACTATGGACGTGTCAGAAAGATGAACACAGCAAACGTACATATTTGTGCATTCCTTTTTTTTTTTTTTTATCAACTTTTGTTTTAAGGTTCAATAATAACGTATGTTAGCTCCCTCTATATAGAAGAAGGGGAACTATGAGACTGGGAGGTTTCCCAGTAAGCATCTGCTACGTACCCAGAGTTCCCCTGTCAGTAACTCATGCGCATTCATCACAAGGAGACTTTTCAGCACGGGGGAGCGCTCAGACCATCATACCGCTCTATGTAACTTAAAATTTTAGCAATAAGACTGTTTCTTTAAATAAACAGATGTCAAATCCCTTCTCTCTATGGCAGAAAGCTCTCCTCTTGATGACTTTAGCATTTTTCATTCTCTGGTTGGTCTGAGCAAATTTAGCAAAAAAAATGTCTGCTGTGATCTGCACACAATCCATTTTATAAACAGTATCTAAGGTGAGTATGAATTGTATTTACTTTTGCCTCTTTTTGTGATAGCTCAAATATTGAACTATAGAATTGCTCCATATGATGTACTGTACATGGTACAGTTATGGGCTGTTATACTGCGTTTCTTTGGTATAGTACTGATGTTTTTTTTTATATATCATTGTGATTTCATAATGGTGGTACTAAAAGGTTACTTCAGTCCCAAGTGATGGCCCCAGGCACCAAATGTAGGATCTGCAACCGCACAAGCGATCTGTTGGGGCATCGTGTGTGTCACGCTCATCAAATTCAGTTTATAATATGTCTGTGCTTACACTAGGGGTCACTGTTGCCCCTCGATGTGGTTTTGCCTCCTAATTGCTCTGCTTGACTCACCACCACCGATCATCTACGGGAGGTTTTGGTTGCCATGGAAATAATTAGCTGTGAGATCCGCACATCTCTCTCCCACCACACTCTAATTAGCTTCCTCAATTGCTTAATGATACATAGACCTGTGAAAGGCTTTCTTTCTTCCCCTCAACAAAAGCATTGATTTTCCCTCCCCTCTCCCGCTCATTTCTAGTTAACCCATTAGTGCCTCTTTCATGGGAACTTGAGCTGGAACTATTACACATGAAAGCTCCACAGCTGCCTCGGGTTCTTCCCACTTCACGCTGCGCTCCAAATTGGCCTCCACGCCAGTGTGTCAACATTATGGCCAATCTGCAGCGCGGTGACTGAAGTAACTAATGCACATCCCGTCAGTTGCCATAATAATGCGAGGCAATAAGACCGGAGTGCCTCTAATAATATCCGTCCGGGAAGATGCATTTGCGATGTAAAGGGACCGCGCTGCGTGTCGGGAGGGAACGCTTGGGGCCGGCGTCTGTCTGCACGAGTTGACCTACCTGCAAATCACAGGTGATTAGGGCAAAGTCGCTGAGGTAGAAATGGGGGATGTTGTGGTCACCGTGTACACATTTGCCGCCCTTTCAACGTCTTTGGTGTCTGCAATCACTGGTTGCAAAATTAGCTAATCCACTACAGGATCTTCCAACTGCGACCTGCTGATCCGGAGGTGGTCTCTTGTGATTAAATAAGACCTCTCAGTAGGATGCAGTACAGTTCATGACCGCTGCAAACTATGGGCATGAAAGAAAATATACAGCGAGATATTTTGTTGATCTACTGTGACTAATAAATGGGATTAATACAGAGAGCTCTTTTCACCCAGCATAACTTGTATCTGTAATTAAATTTCTTCTATTTACAGCCGAACTGCAAGAAAAAAAAAAAACTTACAAACAAGTCAAACTAAAATTTGAAATTCAAAAACAGGGTGACGTCATTGTAAAATTTGTTGTTCTGTTTACCTCATCTGCAAATTTCATGAACATTTACATCAGAGACTGTAATGAGGATTATTTCCTCAAGTGGGCTTTGCCCTTTCTTTCACTTTTTTCGTGTTTGTGTGGAATGATAGTCGTAGAACTACTGCAACATAGAAAACTGTCTGGTAGTTCAGTACATTACAAGCAATGCAAGTCATTAAATATGAAAAAATATTTCCAAGCATATGCTACCATAAATGCGACTTGATTCCACTAGATGGCAGTGTGGAACTGCAAACACCTGTCAGGATTCTTTGATGGGTTTTGATTTATTTTAGTTTTATTATTCAGTAAACCTATTAGGTTGAACTTCAATTAACTAACATGCAGTAACAAATTAAAGTTACTAAAAAATGCTTTTGAGCGTACACACGAAAATATTACCGGATCCTTAGCGTCAGCGAGATCCAGCCAGAAAATTGATACCAATGTACATATACATACATTGTTTTACAATAATGCCTAACTATATAATTGTAATTTTAATTTGTATTTTTTTTTAATTTGGTATACTTGAGTTGCGTTTGACTGTGTCGGTGAATGTGTTAGTTACTTGAAAAATCACCTGTTTAGTGAGTAACATCATGGCAACATCTTGAGCCTGGAGGAAACTATTCCACTCTTAATTAATTCACTAACATGACATCCTATAGCAAAATGGGGTAAGTGTTGGAAATTAGAATTTGGAAGTCAGCCACTGTTCCTCTGACAGAGCTGGCAATTATTTCTCGAGTTAGTGTATCTCATCTTTTAGCAGTTATGCAGTCAGATCCATAAATACTGGGACATTGACACAATTCTCATCTGGTTTGGCTCCAAACACTACCACAATGGTTTTGAAATTAATTAAACAAGATGTGCTTCACCGATGAGTTGATATGTTTTGGATTATGAGCAGTTCTTTGCCTTCTCCATACTCTTCCCATTAATTTAGTACAAGTCGAGCTTTGTCTCATCTGTCCGTAATATGTTTTAAGATGTTTTACAAACTCTAATCCGTCCGTCCTGTTTTGGATTGAAGCTGCTCGGGTCATGGCGTGGGCACTTCTGGCCGCAAATGGTCCCTTATAAAGTGCGAGGCACATACACAAACCGTTGTAACCCCGACAGTTTCCACCTGATTTGGACCTAAATGCCGTAGCCTTAAATTAAGGGTGAAAGTCTCCAATTAAAGCACATTTTGTTTCCTTCATTTCAAATAGACTGTGGTGGCGTTTGAAGCCAAAAAGATGTGAATTCGTCAAGATGATGGCCAATGATTCTAGATCATCTGGTGGATGTTTTTCAACAAGCCGAGGGACCAAAGCGCGATGTTTCAGCTCGGACTGAATTATGTATTAAAGAGGCAGATGCCTCCTTGCCGAAGGCTTTCTATGTCCGGCATGGGTACTCTACAGTTTCCTGGCTTTCTTCCACTTAAACTTGTGTTTAGCGCAGTGCTCTTTGGTGATGAGGCGCACTCCCAGTGCACCTCCACTCCAGATCGCCTGGAGAACGGAGGCCTTGCCGGGCTAATCATTGTCTTGGCATCGGGCCTACTCGCCTATTGTGGATGTAGCCAACCACTGACATGCACAAGTGAGGCCTTCAACTCCCTGCCAGAGGCTATATGCGCTGCACGCTTTATTTGAAGGAACTCTGACTAGTCGAGTGTCACTGTCATTACGAGCACGCCACAAAATTCATGTTGGCCAACTCTTTAGGTTTAATACCGTGCACGTGTCTAGTATTTACCTTTATGATGTTCGCATCACTCACTGATGGTTTAGTGCTCCATTTTCCAGGTTTTGATGTGGGCAGCGTGGGTTCAGTTCCTAGTCGGGGACGGTTTGAATGTGAGTGCAAATGATCGGTATGTGCCTGTGACCAGTTCACCGTGTAGTCTGTCTTTCGTGCTGTTGGGAGGGACTCCAGTGCTCCGTGACCCAGAACAGGATAAGCGTTATTGAGAATGGATGGGTGGATGTTACCATCGTGGTAACCTAGGAAGCTGCTGTTGTCGTAATTCTTGTATATACACACAGTGTACAGTAAATCTTCTGAACTATAGCAACAAAGTTTGTAACCTCCCAGACATTCTGTTAAAAATAACATATAATTTTTCATCGGGTTACGCTGACATTACAACCATCTGCTGGCCGCTGCTGAAACTTTTCTGGCAGATTGCAAGCTTTATTTAAAACATGTTCACATTTTGTTTTAATAACTGCAATCTGAGTTTTATTGTTTTGTTTTGTTGAAGGGCTTGAAAAAAATTTGCATGAGAAAATACAGCTGTATCAGTAAGATAATGCAATGTATTTTTGGTTTTATTAGCGCCTTCATATAGTTATCAGTAAATGAACATAGAAAATGTAACAATATTATTATGTTGAACACACGTCTGCTATCCAATGGTCCTGATCCATAAAATTTAGAGTCGTTGTGCAATTATGCTGGCTAAAATAGCACTGAGAGGGTTTGGATTGACTCCTTTGGGCCACTTCTCTTTATTCCCCCCAGGGCATTTCGCAATTAAATATAATTAATTGGCTGAGGAAGGTTGTGATAATTAATCACATTTTGTTCAACCTAAGAAACGGGCAGAGGCGTCATTACCTGCATGTGCCTTTTTCTTTCCATTTCACTCCTGTCTTAATTGAAATTCTTGGCAGCCATTGTCTTTGTTGTCTCGGAGTTGGCAGCATGGATGACAAGATGCCACGTTGGACATGGGATCATGCTCGGGGCAGGAAGTCTTTAAGTCAGAAGGCGTTAGGCCAGCGCCACAAGGGGGGTGAAATCCAGCTTCACCTTCGGAGGAACGTCTCCAACTGTTGGATTGGAGCCGTCTCCTTCCTGTGTCATTGGGAGCCCATATGCTTGTTAGAGAGTGCGGCTTGTGTGCTGGGAAGGGAGAAACCACGATGGGAAAGGAAAGGGGGGGGGTGTCTTGGGCTTCTAGACATGTATCAAACTCCCAAGAGTGGTCTTGTGGCTTCTTTAGTGTCCTTTGATTGCAGTCCCAGTGGGTAGGTTTGCAGATATGACACGACATTATGAAGCGGTTCACTGCTAAAGTGAAAGAAACCAGGGTGGGCTTTGCTTATTTGGGGGGGGTTATGTCCCTGAGCCTTATGTGAATAAATTCCAGGGCCCTTTTTCCAGGGTGCTAATTGACAGGCACCGAAGCCACGGCTGGTTGATGCTGCAGCTTCCTCGCTTGTGGCCGGCGAGGTGATTACTGCTGCGAGGAACGCGCTGTTCCAGGATCAGCCGCACACAGCTAGCCACGATGACTGTGGAATGTCTGGTATGGGGACAATGTCGTTTTTTTTTTTTTTTAACTCTCATGCCTTTGGTTGTCTTGGTTTCTGAGTCAGTTCCTGCACTCTGACCTAATTTTTGCCTCTTGTCACCCATTCTTACCTGTCTCGACAAGACAACTTTGCTCAGCCCCTTAAGGTGAAATTATCCAGGCAGCGCTGGCGAGCCTGAGGTTGCCGCTTTAAACATCCAGCGTACTGGCTCAAGTGCCTGTCTGACAATTTAGGTATGTGCTTGCTGTATTATGCCACTTTGAAGTGTACGCTTTGCATGCAGAAGGCACATTGGCAGACACACACGCAGACACACAAACACAAAACGCTGGTTCTGATGTGGCTAGCGTGGCGCTCGGAAAAATGCTTCACATTAAGTGAAATGTGCAGTAGAGGCCTCGCCGCAGCTGCTCCCACCCTCACGCACAACACGGCACACCCACTCAACCCTCTGCCCTCCGGTTGCACGTTCGAGTCCAGATTTCACAGGAGGGTTGTAAGGCACATTTACAAAGGTATTTTAGAACGTCCACTGTTCCAGATGTGTTTGTATGAAAACACATTTGGCCAGTCTGATGCCAAATCAATAAATCGCACAATAATCCTTCTTATAATGTTTGACTTATTTATGCAACCTTGTGACTGCATTTTCGTAACCCGATAGGTACAAGTACTTCCAAATACTCATCCCTTTATTTGCTGTATATTTCTTGAAAGCCCAACTTTATTTCTATGTTATTGCGTCTTGGTTCATGTAACAGTGCAACTTTTTCTTTCTAATATTGACTTTTTTTTCTGCGAATTTTTCGACTTCACGCGTCTAACATTCTAACTACTCCCGGCTGTTCTCATCGTGATTTCTTGTAGCAGCGTGACTTCATGTAACATTTATGACTTCAGCCTTGCTACATTGAACCCCCCCCCCCCCCCCACACACACACACACACACTTTTGGATGCGTCCGAAACCATCAAAGTCTAATCCCTCTAACTTTGGCTCCAAATCATTTGACCTTTATCTTTCCCTCAGTTCAGCTCTTTCCAAATCCTCTGAAACCTGGTTACTCCTAAAGAGAACATCAACATCTTGATTTCCATTACCTCTGCTTCCTGTCTTTTCAGTGCGACTCTCTCTAATCCGTACATCATGGTTCGCCTCACCACCGCTTTATGAACTTTACTCTTCATCCTCGCAGGGACTCTTCTCTTGTGTAACACACCTGACGCCATCTTCCACCCTTTCCACCTTTCTTGGACCTGTTTCTTCACTTCCTTATTGCGCTCACCATTGTTCTGGATTGTTGACCCCAATGGACCTTTCCGACCTGTCAATCTCTCGTACAATAATAGCCAATCAGATAGCCACAATGTCTTAACCCCTGGGTTGACACGCCCCTGCCCCCACGTTGTCCCACCAGCAATACTAGTTGTCATTAGCGTGCGCTTGGAAAAGTTAATGTTACGAACAAAATGGTCCTCGGATGTGCTCGGGGAACCTGTAATTCTGATGAAAGCTATCCATCTGGCTTACAAGGGGCCTGGTTGATTCATTTTCCAGAGTCTAAAACACTGTTGACTGCAGAAGACCACACGTACAACTAAATGTAAATAATATCAACAAACACAAGGCTGTATGTTCGATGGTAAGTGAGGAAGAAGTATCTTGTCTGAGTTTGATGAAATTATTGTCAGTGCTTTATACATTGCAGGAGAACAACTTTCACTTTGTTACTGTATCCCTGACCTGCTGAATGAAGTGTGTCATGTTTTATGCCAAAGAGTCGGTTAGTGATGCATAAATGCACCACGTCGTGCAAGAGAAATGTCTATTTGCCCATTTTTATCGCATCAGACTTTTATGACAGAGCACTGGGTTCCATTACAAGCCAAGTCAAATGAGTACACCCAGTTATTTGCATATTGTACACATGGCATAGAGAACCGTGCACATTTCTTGTCTATTGCACGGTGGCATTTAAAAGGGGAAATGCTGCTAGCTTGTAGCTTAGCAGACCTAAAAAAAAAAATAATAATAAAACACTCGAGAAACGACTTCAAACCTGTTCTGGTCGGTCGCCAATTTGGAAGCTTGTGGGACATGGCAACTGTAACTAAGGGGGCGGAGCTGAAGATTGCCAGTCAGAAAGGTCCATTGTTCCACCCTCCCTACCTCTTTTCCCTGTAGTCTCACTGTTCCCCCTCCACCCCTCTCATTCATGCGCATATGTTCTGTTTTATTTGTGCAAATCTTCATTTCTCTCATTTCCAGTCCATGTCTCCACCTTTCTAACTGTTCCTTCACCTGCTCCCTGCGTTCACTGTAGATCACAATGTCATCTACGGACATCGTGGTCCATGGGGTACCCTTCCAGTCTAACCTCATCTGTCACCCTATCCACCACCACTGCAAAGAGGAAGGGGCTCAGGGCTGATCCCTGACTTCCTCATCACTAATCACTGCTACCTCCTGGTCCACCAAATGTGGATCTTCTTCCGCTCTTCCTTTTTTCTCATTTTCTCTTTCATCAACTCTTAGTATTCTTTCCATCTCGCATACAACTGGCACCCGTCAACAAATTTTCATCACTATGCTTTGTCACCCTAACCTGCTGCACATCCTTCCTATCTCTATTCTTCCATCAAGCCAATTTATACAGATCCCTTTTCTCCTTCTTTCATATCTTTAGAGCTGACACGTGTCATCATATGCCTCTTGTTTGGCCTGTGCCACCTACATGTTCACCCTACATTACATCTCCAGGTATTCCTTTCTCCTCTCTTCAAGCCTCTCAATGTCCCATTTCTTAACTAGCCTTTATCCTTGGGTGATTTCCTATACTTCAAGATTCCACCACCAAGTCTCTCCTTTCCTATCAGAAGAGACACAATGTACCCTCTTGCCTGTGTCGATGATCATTGGGGGTGTAGAGGTCCAGTCTTCTGGAATCTCCTCCTGTCTGAGCTCTTCCCGAAAAGCTGCACAACCCTCTTACTCTTCCTTTCTCAGCTTCCCCTACACAGTTCTCAGCTCTGCCTTGGTCTTCTTAATCTTTCTCCCCACCACAGGTCATTTTACACACCACCATCCTACGCTGTCTTGCCACATTCTCCCCTACCACTACTTTACCGCTAACCTCCTTCAGATTACATTGTCTGCACAGGATTTAATCCATCTGCATGCCTCTACCTCTGCTCTTGTAGGGCACCCTACGTTCCTGCCTCTTCTGGAAAAAAATTTTCACTCCAGACATTTCCATCCTTTTTGCAGAGTTCACCACCGTCCGTCCCTCAAACTTCCTTTCCTGGATGCCACACTTACCCATCACTTCTTCATCACCCGTTTCCATCACCAGCATGTCCATTAAAATATGCACCAATCATGACTCTCTCTCTGTCTGGTATTTCTCAGAACTACTTTGTCCTGCTACTTCCTGAAATTCTCTTTCACCTCGAGGTCACATCCTACCTGTGGGGCACAGCCACTAATCACATTATACGTAACACTGTCAATTTCAAGTTTCAGCTTCATTCCTTGGTCTGACACTCTTTTCACTGCCAAGACATTCTTCGCTAACTTATTAAAAATAACCCCTACACCTTTTCTCTTCCCAGCTACAGAATGGTAAAATAATTTGAACCCTGAAACCCCCTTGAACTCCTCTAGTCTTCTAATCTTACCGTCTTTCCACCTGCTCTCCTGTACACAATACAGTATAGCTACATTTTCCTAATCATCACATCCGCCAACTCCTGAGCTTTTCCTGTGATAGTTCCAACATTCTAAATCCCCAGCGTTTCAGGGTCTGTGCTTTCCTCTTCTCTTTTTTTTTTTCCCCAAGAACCCACATTTTTAACCTCTCCTTTGTTTTTAACATGCAGTAGCTGAATTTCCACCGGCGCCCTGCAGGTTAACAGGGGCCAGTGGTGGATGTTGTTAACCCGGGCCCCGACCGATCCGGTATGGAATTCTTTGAATGAACGCTTATATTTGTTTGGCAAAGTTTTAAGCCGGTTCCCTTTCCTGATGCAACCGTCTGCATTTATCCGGGCTTACAGTTTGGCCTAGAGTTTGCACTGCTTATAACCCCTCAAATTGCTGTATTATTTCTCCTAAGAGTAGCCTACTCCTACTACATTATTCTTGCATTGTGATGCAATTGCAAGTGTGTATATTTATCAGTGCAACTTTATAATTTAATCCTCGTAACTTTACAACTTGATTCTCATAAAACTACAGCTTTTCTATCCGACACAAATTGCAGCCAAAACCTTACCTGACCCTCTACAAAATTTCCCAAAACATTCAAAGTACAAATGATATGAGGAACTTAATATTCTCTCTCTTCAGCCTTCTCCTGGCCTCCTTATTTTTCTTGAACATCCTTCTTTTTCTTTCGGCTTGTCCCGTTGGGGGTCTCCACAGCGTGTCATCTTTTTCCATCTAAGCCCATCTCGTGCACCCTTCTCTCTAACACCCACATTCCTCATGTCCTCCCTCACAACATCCATCAACCTTTTCTTTGGTCTTCCTCTCGCTCTTTTGCCTGGCAACTCCATCCTCAGCACCCTTTTACCAATATACTCACTCTCCCACCTCTGAACATGTCCAAACCATCGAAGTCTGCTCTCTCTCACCTTGTCTCCAAAACGTCCAACTTTGGCTGTCCCTCTAATTAGCTCATTTCTAATCCTATCCAACCTGTTCACACCAAGTGAGAACCTCAGCATCTTCATTTCTGCTACCTCAAGTTCTGCTTCCTGTTCTCTCTTCAGTGCTACCGTCTCTAATCCGTACATCTTGGCCGGCCTCACCACTGTTTTATAAACTTTGCCCTTCATCCTAGCAGAGACTCTTCTGTCAGATAGAACACAAGACACCTTCCGCCAACTGTTCCATCCCGCTTGGACCCGTTTCTTCACTTCTTTACCACACTCACCATTGCTCTGTATTGTTGACCCCAATTATTTGAAGTCGGCCACCCTCGCTATCTCTCCTCCCTGGAGCTTCACTATTCCTCCTCTGCTCCTCTCATTCACGCTAATATATTCCATTTTACTTTGGCTAATTTTTCTTGAAAACCCTGAGGGACCAAAAATAATTCTCATGCCCAATGACAAAATGCCTAAAATCAATAACAACAACAAAAAAATAGTACCCCTCTTTTTGTGGGATTGGCCCAAGTAACAATCCACTGGATGATTTGCATTGTGATTAGTGAATTGCTGCAGCTGGAAATCTTTTTCACACCTTTGACAGCCTGCATCCGCCGACATTCACCTTCACTAGATAGACTTGCAAAATCTAATGCACCGAAAATTGTGCCTTTTTATAAAGATGATACTTTGGAGCACTGGGATACGATTGAGGTGTAGTGCATCTCTAAAAAATAGTCAACTTAAATATTACTACTACTTATTATGTACACACCACAGCAAACTGCTACCATAATAATAAACATCTTAAATTCAGTTCAGTGTCAGTCAAAAATGACTTGAATTTTTCAACGCATATTGTTGTTTAGGTACACGTAATGTGGTGGCGGCAGTGTGTGTGAAAACGGGTCTGGCTGTAAAGTTCATGAATAAGTAATAAGTTTCCCTGCAGCAAGCAAGCACCAACATAACAGGTGTGAGTGTGCATGAAATGCACGGCAGAGTGCAAAATAGCCTCGGCCAATTTATCTGGGTGATTAAAGGTGAAAAGCTACAGAGGAGTATTAGGGCCTCAAATAGAGTGGTATTAATATCAGAATTATGTTTGCACTTAAAGTCACGCACCGTGTTTCCCAACCTTTATTGAGCCACGGCATGTTTTACATGACAGAACTCTCACCGCACATCAGCAAACAAAAATGTCACTAAGTGTGGCTACAGAGGTCAATTATGTAATGTACCTTCTGTCAGCATTTATTTGCTCAGTCTGTCCTCAAATGGACAAATGAATATACATTATTTGTAGATTAATATTTTTGGGACCAATGAAGTGAAATCGGATTATTTCCTGCAGCACATTTGATGATCTCTCGGCATCCTGGTTGGGAATCATGGCACTAAGAATGAAGGTTTCATAAATTTAACACTATGACTTTGTCACATTAATTGGACACTCTAAGTTGCCCTAGGTATGATTGTGAGTGCTGCTGTTTGTCTCCATGTGCCCTGCGATTGGCTGGCAACCAGTTCAGGGTGGAACCCGCCTCCTCCCCGTTGACAGCTGGGATAGCCTCCAGCACTCCCCGTGACCCTCGTGAGGATAAGCGGCAAAGAAAATGGATGGATGGACTTTGTCATATCACAACAATTTTCCGGTAATATTCTTATAAGTTTTTCTTGTAACTTTGACTGTCCCCCTAACATGACAGTTGGAGTTTTGTGTCATTATAACTTTGATGATTATATTTCTCGTAACTTCATGACTCCTCTCGTAACCTTAGTGTAATATTATGAGTTATTTTTATGACAACTTTATTCTCTCTTGTGACCACTTAACGTTTTTGTTTTCAATTTTACAACAATTCTACTAACTTGATTTCATTTTTATGATCCTAATATTTTGGTCTTGTGAATATGATTTCTTGTAACGTTCCTATGTTTTTGTAACTGATTATGTTACATCTGTCAGTACTGAACAACATTTTTTTTTGTCACCCTCCAATTATTTTCTCAAAACTAACTAGGGTAACATTTTTGCTTTATTCTCGTAAGGCAGCCACCCTTTTTCATAACTTTACGACTGTTCTCATCTAACTATGATTAATTGTGCTTAATTCACGACTGTATTCTTGTACGGTTACAGATTTGACCACGTGACATTACGGCTGACTTTTTATCTCGCAACACTACAAGGTTACAGTATGCTTGTAGTATTATTACCCTTATTGTCCTGGCATCATGACTACTTTTTTAACTTTATGGTTGTTTTAGTGAAACTACTTTGAAGTAACTTCCCGACTATTATGATATGATTGCATTGTTACTGTCGTAACACTGCCAACTTTGTCACATGATGAGTTTATTCTTTTAATCTAAAATATAACATTAGGTATATCATAAGGATGTAAGCCCCCCCCCAGCCCCACCCCCCGATGAGTTTGCTTTGCAATTTCCCAGTGCCTCAACACTGCTTCAATGTGGCCGCCCCAAAACATTGCCTTTATTGATATGGGGGCTCATCGCCCAATCAGACTGGAGCACCTGTGGCAGTAGTCGCCCAGGGTGGCTGATGATGGGATTTAGGGGAGGGGGGAAGGCCCTCGGTCAAGCAAGCGGCATCTCACCCTGCAGAGAGCCTGATTATTGCCACTGGATTTCTCATCAAGTGTTTTATTTCCTCACAGGGGCGTGTGGTGTGGACATTTAATTTGGTTAAAGACCCCATTTCAACTCACTTCTTCCGGATTAAAAATCTAGTGTTACCTATAATCTCTCCTAATCTGAGCTAAATCTGTCTAATCGCCATAGAAAATTACACTTGCTGGGGTATAGCCGCCAAATAATCAGCTGAGGTGAAACCTGCGCGCTCTCCAGTCCCCTGTGGAGGACATGAACGCTGCACACTCAGCCTGGACACACGCATGCAGTCACGCACATCGGCGCAAATCCCCTCACTGCATTGTATTGTTATTTATTTATTTATTTATTGTTCTATTTGCCTGTCCATGCACGAGTGCAATTGTGCACAAATTCCACCTCTCGTGTAGTTTTTTTTTTTTTTAATCACGGCTGGGCGTGGAATCTGGCACACAAAGCGACGCTGCGCTAGAACGCTCACTCACCACCCTTTTTTTTTGATTGAAGGTTTGTGCAACCTCAAATTGAAGGACGAGGAGAGAGAGAGAGTGAAAGAGAGAGAGGGAAGGAGGGGAGAGTTGGGGGGGGGGGTCTCAATGCGATCACGATGGGGAGTGTATTGATTTGCTGAGCGCACTCCACAATTGGCAGCATTTCTGCCCTTGCACTCCACAGCCGCGGCGCGCGCGTCACATCTTCGCCTCCGGAGAACATGTGTGTCATCCGAGCAAGAGCATTTCATTGACATTTAAAAAAAAATTTTTTTTCTTAATTCAAGACAGCAAGTGGACTGATTTCTGTCTCTCTCTCTTCTCTCTCTCTTTTTGAGCTTGGGAATCCACCGCTTCGTCACGCCTCTTTATTAGAATTGCAGACACTTGTGCGCCCGCCGACTTGCTTCGTCGGAAAGATTTAATAATTCGTGGCGCGAACACGCCTCGTCGCCCCCGGGTGATCCTTCCCTGCCTTTCTCGGTACCATCCCGGTGTCTCCTCGGTGGATTTATCGAGCGTCAAAGCTGCGCACGCACCTCGAATATCATCTGTTGCTGCCGCCGCCGTCGCTACCGGCGGAGAATCAATCCCCGGCATCTCCGATGTGATGATTCAAAAGCCAAATATTTCATTCAACATTTGGGGGTAAAATGGACGAACAGGTGTTGTTACTTTTATTGCTGCTGCTGTCCTTACACTCGATGCTGCTCCCGCTCCTGTGATTGGATTCATCATGATCCGTCTATGCCGCCGATCCCCCCTCCCTCATTGATCCACGCCGTAAGTTTAATAGCCGCGTGAGCATTTCGGCGTGAAGTGATCCGGCGAGACACGCACGGCGGGGAGAAAGCAAAACAGAAAATAAATACGTAAAGAACTCCAAATCCAAATCGTAACGTGGATGTATCCCCCACCCCGTTCCACGACAGCCCCACAGGTTTGATTTCTCCCGACTTTCCACGCAAATGTTGATGATGGAGGACGACGAACTGGACGCTCATCAGGTTGATTCGGATTTCGAGCCGCAGAGCCGGCCTCGCTCGTGCACCTGGCCGCTGCCGTGCCCGGAGGACTTCCCCGAGGTCACCGGGGGGCTCCCGCTGGCCGGCATCAAGGTGGAGCCGGAGGACGTGCCGGCGTGCCGAGCGGGGCTGCTGGCGGGCGGCGCGCCGGGCGAGCTCAAGCATCCGGCCGGCGCCCCGGCACCGGCCGGCGCCACGCACCCGTGCCTGGACGCCAGCGGACCGTTGCGCAAAGCTAAGTCGTCGCGGCGGAACGCGTGGGGGAACCAGTCGTACGCGGACCTCATCACCCGCGCAATCGAGAGCACCCCGGAGAAGAGGCTCACGCTGTCGCAGATCTACGACTGGATGGTCCGTTACGTGCCCTATTTCAAGGATAAAGGCGACAGCAACAGCTCGGCCGGCTGGAAGGTAAGCCGCCCCCCACCCCGAGACGGTAACGCCGCTCACGAAGCCTTTGTTAGGCTTGCGCCAGGCGACGTGGGAGAGAGGTGCGAGTGGAGCGGAGACGGCACCACGCGTGTGCTCGTCCCTCGTCCCGGTTCATTAGGGCCGCCGATCATTCTAGTAGATCATCGATGGCAGATTGATTGAAGACCGGAGAGGAGCCACTTGCAGCGGGCGTGAAACGAGCCTGCCAGCCGGTAGTAGTGCATGGAGCGCCCCCGTTTTATGGCCTGCCTATCACTTGAAGTAGAGAAAGTCAATTAGTGCACCTAAAGGGGTAGCCAGTGATTGTCAGTGGGGGTGTACGTTTGACACTTTTCAATTGAGGATTATTTAACAATAATAAGAAAAAAAAAGTGATTTCTAAATTAAAGTATTGATGCTTCTGGCATTGCATTGAGTCAATTTTCAGTTTTTCGAAGTGACATCGCCTCAGTGATGAGCCATTGTGCTTTTTAGTATACACAGCCCCCGATAATGAAGACAAACTAAGGTCTAGAATCCTTAAAAAGACACCTTAAAGCTCAAAATGAAGTCTTGAGGCATAATAATTAAACAATAGGGTGGATTTTTAGCATGTCTGCAGGAATTAGGCCAAGTTCCAGGACCATAAATGCATCTTAAGTATGGAGGAGTCCTACATTCAAGTGTCAAGAGTACCAAAAGGGTGCATACTGTGGTACTTTTCAGTGCACACCTTAAAGACTTTGTCCCTTCATTAAATAAGGTGGCATTAGGAGTCATTCATCTCCATCAAGATGTGATCTATAAAGTGTTATTGGGGGTCTATGGCACACATCTAGGACTAAAAATAGTCAAAGAATCAAATGTAGAAGCTGCAAAAGCATGTTTCAGCCAAGCTGCTGTAGCAGTAGTTGTATTTATAGGAGTATAATGGCTCCATGTTTTATATTTGCTTTTCAACGGGCTCATTTTTTGATGGAGAAGTAGTTTTGAAATCAGATGTCTATTGGGTGAAAAAAGGTCAACTATTATTCAGTTTATTCTAAAAGGAGTATTGGTAATATTTCAAAGTCATTCAAAGTTAAGACAGTATGCAAATTTGGTATTTTAGCAAGAAACACATAATTTGCATTTACGGGCCACATAAAATGATATGGTGTGCTAGATCTGGCACCTGAGCCTAGAGTTTCACACCTGCGTCCTAAAACATTTGGGACATACTTTTTTTTTTGGCCTGCTAAGGTATACAAACTGTTGCCTAGGTGTCCACTAATTAGTCCCATGAGGTATCCTGAGGCCTTTGGACTGGCAGTAATGCACACGTCAAGTTAATGGGCGTGTTTTATGTATCACCGTTGGAGTGGGGGCTATTATGTCGGCCTCTTGAAGCAAATGAGAGTCCGCGCTTGTAAGGGGGGATCACTAGGTCAGCTGCCCACAGTGTGTAAATATTCAAAAGGATGATGAGAACCGAGCACATGGAGCACACCGCATCCACTGCCGTCTATCTGGCCGGCAGCCTAGAATGACCCCCCCTCCCCTCCCCTCCCCTCCCCTCCCCATCCACACTCACCCCTGCCCCCCTTCACACGCATTCCCCACCCCCGGACATATGCCCGTGTTATCAGCCTCTGCTCGCCTCTTCGCCCCTCGCCGCGACCGTTTGAACAGACAAGAGGAAGGGCCTGCGAAAGATCGCTCACCTTCCCGAGCGGAGATCTCGAGGCCTCGCTTGTCGCATTTGCATATGAATGGAGTCGCATTTCCATGGCAATGCGTGAGAACGTACACTGCGAAGGCCGGTCTGTGGGCGCTTTGTGGGCTGTTGGGATTCCTGTCAAACACTTGACATGATATCTGGGTTTGTCTGAGATCCTTGGCTACAAAGCGGGATTTAGCGATGGCCGCCTCCTCTCCTCTCTAATCTCATTATTGAACATGTATTCATATGCCTGTTGCTAAATTTATCCCATGGAGCTGTCACGTTGTCCTATTACTACATCTTCGGCCTGTCACGTAAACAATCAAATCATACCGTGTGGCCGTTTGTTTCTTTTCTCTCCGTCCTTCGGAGGGGGATTTGCCTTTTTTGAGGAAACTTGTTGTGAGTTGCGTAACCGCTAAACTGAGCCACCGCTCAACAGTCGAGACAACAAGCACCTGACTGACACTTTAATCCCGCCCCATTAAAGTGAACTCCGCTAAGGCAAGTCTCCAGATAGACTTTAGTCCTACTATGCGCTACCAGGTAACTCCTTGAACCGCGCAGGTCACTTGAGTGTAAGTAACTTGCTATTTCTGCGACTGTAAATGAAGGCGTTTGAAGCTGGAAGTGGTGGACTATTTCAGGACACAGTCCAGACAAGGGGCCCACTGCGGGTAATGACGGTGGAGGGAGGGAGGGTGGGAATTAGCTAAGACATTTAAAGCGGACTTCCCTAATGCGCGAGCGGCTGGGCGAGCTGACCTGCCGTGTGGTTACTGGTAGGTGCTACAGTGACCAAACAAACAGGACGTGGAAATATTTTCACTCTGGGGCTTTTTTGTTAGTTCTGTTTATGATGCAAACAGTTATGTTGGCCCCTTGCAAACATGTTTTGGAAAGGTTAGCAGTGTCCGTGAACGCCTAACGAAGGCCTACTTTGAATGAAGAGTTATGGAATTGTTACATACATCTTTATGAAAGTGAATCCAGATGCCATCAACCATATAATCATTCAGATTTCATCTGTCCAACCATGATCTGAGCCGCTGCAGCCTATCCCAGCTGTCTTCGAGCAGGGGTGGGGCGGTGGGGTTGTACACCCTGAACTGGTTGCCATCCAATCGCAGGGCATATGGAGACAAACAGCCGCACTCACAATCACACCTAGGGCCAATTTAGAGTGTCCAATTAATGTTGCATGTTTTTGGGATGTGGGTGGAAACTGGAGTGCCCAGAGAAAACCCACGCAGGGACGGGGAGAACAGTCCAAACTCCACACAGGCGGGGTGGGGATATGAAACCTGGTCCTCAGAACTGTGAGGCAGACAGTCTAACCAATTGCATCACTGTGCCGCCCATCTTTCAGATGGTGTTTTATAATTACATTTAAATGGTTTTAGCGTTGTTAAGTTCATTTGATAAACTTGGTGTGCCATTCTTTTCTCCAAATCAAGCCTTCATTCCATTTTGTAGCAAAAAACATTAAACAAACATCCAACATTTATTTCAAAATCAACGGATTCTCTTTTTGACGTGGCAGATAATTTGAAGGGGTTTTCAAGGCAGCACAAAAATTGTTGGTAAACTGCTGATGAAATCAAATGAAATGAAGTGCTATTGTTTGTAAGGGAGGCCGGTTGGCGGCAGGGTGGGCAGTTTTATGATCAACTAAAAGCAAAGCAACCTCTAAGGGACCGAGTAATGAACCTGGACTATCCATAGTGGTTCCAGGAAAAAAATAATCTGAAAAGGCATTGCGGCGTGGGGTAAATAATTCCCGCTGTGAGTCGTGCTGGAAGGAAGGTGATGGCGGCGGGATCAGAGTGCCAGACCAGGGCTGCACCTAGACACTGCCATTAAGCTCCTATAAATACCTGACGGCTTCTGACTTCTTGGAAAGCTGCAGCATCCTCAGGTCATGACTTCCCAATTACCTTCTTACAGGAGGGAGTTTAGGAAGCGCTGTACACTTTTGAACCCTTCCTATGCCTCCCAGCTGTACTCGCCGCCACCACAGGGGAGATTAATTGGCCCTTTATTGTCTGACGTCGGAAAGTTGAGCGGTAATCTGGTCTGCTCTCATGGTTTCTCTGGTGCGTTTATTTGAAGAAAATGGTGGGGTACCAACTATTGAGGTAGTGTATGTACTAGAGTATTCTCTTTTATGCCCTTATTAGCCATATTGTACGGATGAGCCAGTACAGAGAGGCTTGTGCAACATTACGAGTCACCCAGACATTTTGGTCTCAAACTTGGGTCCCCGGACCTTCCAGGCACCGTGAGCCGTAGTTTGGTGGTCCGCTAAGCAATTTGCAATAAAATATGTTGTACATTATGTTGTATTATTATTATTTTTTTTATTCTAGATGTAACGACTTGCGCACCAATAAAATGAAAGTACTAAATGATTTTTTTTTTACACAAAAGCTTTGATGTGATTCCGACATATCACATTAATTTGGACTACAGCGACAATGATTCAGATCCTATCGGTGTTCAGCATACGAGTCATTCCTGTGGTATTTAGGGGAACACATGGTAGTTATACATTCTGAGGGGGTCCTTGGAAGAAAAAAAATCTAACCTGTAAGGGGTCCTTAGTCCAAAAATGTTTGGACACCCTTTTTACCAGAAACCAAGACACAGCACCCAAGAGCAACAGAATTTTGCGGTTATGTTTTATTGACAGGTGGAGATCATAGGGCTTCATCATATTTGCCCCACAGGCCTAACCTTGCTAACTGCAAGCAAGAGGCGAGAACATGCAAACTCCACACAGGCGAGGCGGGATTTGAAACCCTGGTCCTCAGAACTGTGAGGCAGATGTGCTTAACAGTCCGACACCGTGCCTCCATTACCCTTAAAAATAACGGCTATTCTATGATTTGGTTTTGCACCGGAAGTTAACATGCCTGTGGACTTTGCGACGTGTAAAAAATATCACATGTCAAGTAATTCACGAGACCTCTGTAGTTTGCAAGGCGGAGCTTTTTAATAGCCACTAAGCAGAGTGAAAACACTCACATGCAGCAAAACTCCCTGGAACTTCCCCTAACAACCCAGTTTAACTATTCCATGACATGAAAATCTTAGAACATACTTCCTTGACACCAATCACTACCTTCTTATTAGCCAAAGCTAATCTTGCGGCATTTTAGGATGTTACAGAAAGCAAAAACATATGAATAGGTATTTCAGGAAATAGCTCCTGGAAAGTTTCCACAGAAGAAAATCCGACTTTGCGCAAATAGGTGGTGGTTAAGGCTGTAAACGCGCATTGCAGAATCGCCACTGTGCTTTTTTTCAGTGCAGTCGGAGGCCTCTACAGGTGCATCAGGAATGCGTAGCGCGTCCATGCGTGGGAGAGGCACTTGTCAGTTGCAGCGAAGCGTCACGTTGTGCGTTGTGTTTGTTGCCTCTTTTGTGGGGGCAGTTGCAGAGGGAGGGGCTGTCTCCTTCCATAGGCGTGTATACTACGGGAGCGTGATTGGCCTGACAGCGTGTCACTGCAGAGAACGTCGAAGCGTCGTTTTGCTCCTGACTTGTTTAATGGCGGGACCGGAATGGAACTGGATGGATCTATTAGAGTGGGTGGGAGATAGCTTCAAGGTACACGTGTAATTCCATTAAGACGTCATATCGTGTCGCCCGAGTTAGAGATGGCGTTAACGTATATGTTAGCTACGAAGAAGGATGCGTAATGATGTAGAAACGTGTGAAGTCGTACTCTCACGGCGGTTCAGCTTGGTGCAATTTCGTCAAATCTGTGTCACTCCCAGCCTTTCTGTTATGGTAGTGCAGGGGCTTTTCCCAACACTTGGGAGTCGACTGGGGGATTGTGCAGCAGGTTGGTAACTGTGACAGGCAGCCGCTCAGACATACACACACAAAAAAGCTACGAGAGTTATTTTTGTAGAGCAGTGAAAAGCGGGCATAAACATCCACATTGGCCTTGCTTAGAGTAACCTGGAAGTTTGAGATCAGCGTGTTTACATGTGACCCGTTTGCATTTCACCGCCAAATTTTATGCCACTGTTGTGCATGGTTTCTTGTGAAACTTCAACACAGTAATTTGTGGGACGTTAAATTTGGTGAGCAGCTCAAGGATTAAGAGTATTTCCCAACATTTACTGAGCCATCCATCCGTTTTCCAAATTGCTTATCCTTACAAGAGGTGTGGGAATGGTTGAGGCCAATGAACATATTTTACATTTGACAAATTGAACAGCAAACTGTCAATAAATGTGTATCCCATCTTTTCCACACTTTAAGGTGCACCTAAAAGTCTTTATTTTCTCAAAAGCTGACGGTGCGCCTTATAATCCGGTGCGCCTTATATATGGATCAGTATTGAGCCATTAGCGCAGCTCCATATAATGGATGCATAACGTAACTCCAACCTACTGTAGCGTCTATTCTATGCGCCTTATAATGCGGTGCGCCTTATATATGAAAACAAGTTTTAAAATGGGCCATTCATTGAAGGTGCGCCTTATAGTGCGGAAAATACGGTACTTAAATAACAATAGTGCTTTGCCTGTGACTACATGTTGCTGACTTAGATAAAAAAAAGCAAGTATAAGCCATGGGTAATATTTTTTTTCTACCAATGAACTGAAATTGGGCAATTTCCCACAGCATACTTATTCGCCTACATAGCGGTTTGGAATCCTTGCATCTACAATACCACTCATGGTACCAATGGACTAAAATGAAACTTGAATGAAAGCTAGTTCTAGGGCAGTGACGAATGTGGTATATGCGTCTTTGTCTTGGCTGCTCAGTAAAATATGGCCAAAAATTAATAATAACCAGGACAGAATGTAGTCTTTAAATTTAGCTTTGCATTCGCTGCTCATTGTGTGTTATTGTGTATGATGATTATGTTTTGGTGAGTTTCCAGTGTTTTGACTTTTGTCTTACGAGTTAACTTCTTCTTACACTTGTATGATGCCCAAAAATGGTAACATGCTACTCAGAAACACTACCTGTGCTTGAACATTTTGACCCAAGAATAGAATATTTCAGAGGTATTCCGATTAAGAGGTAGGTTTAGCATCCCGTAACGGATTGCAATCAACCCCAGAGGTTCCACTTTATATCATCATCATAACTGATTCAAGGGGAGAGTCTGTTACGTTACAGGGTGTATTCATGATATGGCGAGACTTTTCGAGTGTGCATATACTGTATATTGTGTGTATGTGTGCTCCGGGACCCTTTACGTGGAGGCTTGTGTCATTTGACGATTGGCTGGGAAGCCTGCGGAGACTGGAGACTATCCGAGACATCAGCTGATTCATATTTTATCCTGCGTCTTGGCTCAGGGGAGCCGAGTAATTTGAGAGTGTGACACACATACACACATACACTCGCAGAACGAGAGCATATGATGCATGTTGGACAGATTTATGTTGAGGGATTATGAGCACCTTACGTCTCCCCTCGGCTCAAGCGGCGCGAGCCAGGTTGAATTCAGGCAGTATATTCGCTTCGAGTCGTGGGTCGGATGCCAAGACGCGCGATGCCAAACCCCTCCCCCCCCAACCCCCCCTCTCGGAGCCTTCAGGCAGTTCATTTCTCACTGAAAATGATTAATGTACATGCAAATTATCAAAGCATGGGCACGCATTCAAATATGGTAGACAGCAATCAGGGGGCGTCAGAATGAAAAACAATGCGAATTTGCTCACTTTGCAATTTCCTTCCATCCATTTTCTTTGATTTCTCCTCTTTCATCAGTGCCTCCATCCATCTATCCATCCCCCGCCACCCTCCCTCTCTCTGTCAGACATTCTATGCATTCTTTGTGTCTCGCCGGGTTTTGGCACAGGAGGGTACGCCGGGCGAGGAGTCGTCGTTCTCGAGAAGTGGCGTGGCCTCGGGATTGCGAGCTCGCAGGGCGCCTTAAGCGGTACGCCTACTCTAATCTAAGAGGAAATCTCATATCTCACATTATCTCCGAGATAATAGGATAACAATGCCGGATTTCCCCTCCGCTCCTCTCCCTTGAGCTGCTGGGGCTTTTGGAGCAGAACACAAGGGGAAGAGAGCGTCAAGTTCACAATTCGACAGGCTTGAACTAATTTAGATGTAGTTTTCAGGCGAGCAGAGCTGCGTCGGTTAAAACGTTTCCAACCCAGCCTGCGAGCTCTGCCTGCTTTAAGAATAAATTAATCAGGTGACACCGTGAGTACATTTCTCAGTAGATTTCATACATTTGTCATTTTGTCAGGTCATATTGAGGTTTAAATAAAAAAAATAAAATAAAAAAATCCAGTTGCTGTCAGTTCAAAGATTCCCAAGTTGGGGCCTCCGCCAAATTCAAAGTCTAGTAGTGGTTTGGTAAAATAACAGCAATACAATAAGACATTTGGGAAAGCCTGATATGTGGAATGCTAATGCAGTGCTTATGAAACTTTTTGGGGCACGCCCCCTGTTTGGGAGGTTAACTCTTTCTACGGCCACCCCTCCCCAGTTGAAATTTTCTTCAATTGAGGGTGGGGGTTGGGGGGGGGGGAGTAGCATTGAAAATTGTAAAGGGGGTTGGTATTGTAAAATTGTCAAGTGGGGGGCTGAAACAATGAACCTTTCCGACTGCCGATCTTCAGCTCCGCCACCCTTAGCGACAGTTGTCATCCATCTTCCAAAATGGCGACTGAACAGAACAGGTTTCACGTAGGTTTCGCGTATTCCAGATAATATTGGGGTATGTTTTTTGCCAAATGCGTCAGACTTACAGAGAGGTCTCAACTATTTCACGCAAGGATATAAACACAGAATTAAGATTTTGGATGGAGCAGGACACAATGTCAGAGTTACAGCGAAACGTTGGCGATCCATGCAAAAAAGTTTGACGCCTCACCAACTTTATATTTAAATCCAACAGGATAAAATTGTGGAATCATACTGCGCATGCAAACCAGGGTGAGTACTATGGAAAAATCACGAGTAATATCATTGTAGTCTTTAGAAGTAACTGGGTGTATTCATTTGACTTGGCTTGTGATGGAACCCAGTGCTTTGTCTTAAAAGTCTGATGTGATACAAATAAGCAAATAGACATGTCTCTTGCATGACATCACGCGTTTACATATCCCTAACCTGACTCGTCGACATAAAACATTACACACTTCATTCAGCAGGTCAGTGATACAGTAACAAAGTGAAAGTTTTTCTCCTGCAATCTATAAAGCATTGATAATAATTCAATCAAACTTCTCCCTCACTTATCTTCGAACATACAGCCTTGTGTTTGTTGATATTATTCACATTTAGTTGCACGTGCAGTCTTCCGCGAGCCTTAATCCATCGTAGACACGTTGTCAACTGTGTTTTAGGCTTTGGAAAATGAATCAACCGGGCCCCTCGTAACCTAGTAGGATATCTTTCATCAGAATTGCACGTTCCCCAAGCGCATCTGAGGACCACATCAACTTTTCCAAGCGCACGCTATTGACAACCAGGATTGCTTGTGGGACATGACGACAAGAGGGGCGGGTCAAGCCAGGCGTTAAGACAATGCGGCTATCTGATTGGCTAGTATTGTACGAGTGATTGAGAGGTTGGAAAGGTTCATTCACCCCCCCCCCCCCCCCCGCATGACACCCTAGGGGGTATGCCCCCAAATTTGAAAACCACTACTCTAATGTCTGGAAGGTAAGTGTCACCCACTTGTGTTGTATACATAGTTGATATTTGTGAGCAATCGGACCAAATCTCGAGGACGAGTTCATCTGTGAACCCCGGAAATGTTAATGATGACCCCACAACTGGCAGATCTCCTGTATCTTTGTGGACCTGGCTTCTTGAGACCTTTATGTCAGTCCGCTCATGGTCGATTTGTCAACCAAATTTCTTGTTGCTAAGTGAAATTTGCCCCTTAACACATGGAGCAGAGTTGGTGGGGAGTTTTCTTGTTTTGGAGCGAGACTTCTAACTTTCAGTGCCAGGCCTCGCCCACATACAAGGACAAAAATGGCAACGTTTGGCAGCTGAGTGAGATCCATCTGTCCAGTATACATGGTTCAAATCTGCTCGCAAGTACAACAAATCTCTAGATTGAGCTCATCTTTGGCCGCTTGAAATTACCCAAATATCTTTAAAATGGCCACCTTAAATTAAAATGGCAGACTCCCCACGTATTTTTGGTCATGGTTTCCTGAGAGTCTTTTGTCGCTCTACTCGTGACAGACTTGCCTAACAACATTGGCTTCAGGGGCTGAATCCCCCCCCCCAAAAAAAAAATAATGATAAATAAATCCAGGAAAGGCTATAAAGCAAATTTTGAGGGTGTCACGGTCACAAACACAAGCCAATGGAAATTTTTACTAAGATGAACACGCTTGATTTGTTTCGTTTTTTAATTAAGGCTCAGCTGTTAAAATAGTATGCCTTCAATGGCAGCCCTTTATTTAGATTTTTTTCATTTTTTTTTCCATTGGCTTTGTGTGAGGTTGAATTGGTGCAGCAAGTCTTCCGGTATGTGTCAGAGGCTGCGTGGCTTGAAATGTTTTGGGAAAATCTACAGCAGTAAGGTGACGGTTTCCACTATTCGCTCACATTTGCATGAAACGCAAAAACTAGAACCACCCATGGAGGAACACTGTGTTCTTGGGAGGGGTGAAGACAGTCTCTGTGGTGCCCGCTTTGCTGTCTGGCTTGTTTTGAAAGATTTATTTAAGCTTTTTTTTTTTTTTTTTTTGGGTGGAGTGGGTGCAAAAGACTTTGGCAGCTGCAGGGACAGGGCGCAGTGGCGTGTTGTTGTGTGTAAAGTTTGATGTCACGGACGTTTGATGGTAGGGTCGACGGCCCCGAGTGTTACACCACCGCTTGGATGTTTCCAGGAAATGTGTTATGAAATTGGGGCGCAGGGGAGGGGAGCGGCAAGGGGGGGACAGTTGAGGGGTTTGTGAGTCACACCAGTGCTGCTGGATGCACTTGGGGGGGCTTCCGTTCACCACACACACACACACACTCACACACGCACACACAAACACGCACACACACACAAACCACATCTCAATAAAACGGGAATAAACATCCCAATGTCCCTGTTCCGATATCCTCCAGCTACTCTTCTGGTACCAGCAAAAAATAGGACACTGTTTGTCTGAGTGGCTTGCAGTGCCCCTCCGGCCCCTGCCACACATTCCAAACAATTGGGAAAGGCCTATTTTGGGAAGCACTGGGATAAAACAACAGATATTCAAAATGGCAGTACAGGTGCAGTTTACAGCAAGGAGTTGTGAGTAATAATTTTTGCACAATAAGAATATATACACATATATACAGTATATTACCAACAAGAATTTAGTAGGAAGTAATGCAAAAAAAAAAAACATGCTATACTTGGAAATGGGTCAGGGAGGTCAATCTTAGCTATTAACCAAGTGTGATATTTACGACCAAAACTCTTGACGTGTGCGGGCAACAGCGACTCCACTCGAGTTGTGAATCTGTGAATTGTGACGTTTAACCGAGTGTAGCCAAATCAAAGCTGCACCCAGCACTGCCGAACAAGTGTAGGTGTGAGTGAGTTCTCCAGACAGCAAGAAGTATTTTCCAAAGCAAGTCTTTTTTTTTTTTTTTTTTGACGAAATCGCCATTCCACAAAGGTCCCGAATCTGATGACCTTTGGAAATACTTTGCAAACATCGGCGCATATCCAGAAATGTTTCTACTGCTTAGGTTTTGTCGGGTCATGTGGATCATGCGAGATTTCTGCCTCAGAGGACTTGTTTGTCGATCTGCAGTGGAACACAATCTTTATGTGAGCCTTGTTTTGTGTTGAGAACATCAAAACACACAATACAACCAAAATCTTAAATGCCTAATTTTTCATTTTTTACGTTTGCAATCTGTCACATATAAAAATATTTTAAGATGAGGAAAAAAAATATATAAAATCCTTTTTACCTACCTTTTAATTCATGACATTGAGTAGCAATTAACACCAATTAATTACAATTAATTAACAACTAAAGTATTACTTTTTTATTTCAAATCCCACGAAATTATATTTTGGGTTTTACTTTTGTAGTTTAAGGGGAAGTGCTGTTGTGAGAAATGCCTTTTGTCAAAAATCGAGGGACAACATCTTTGTACAAAATTTTACCCAAAAATTAAAAATCGAATGACAATTGAATTTTACATTTGGAGTTTACCTTGGGGAAAAACTGGTGGTCAAGGTGTCTTTTCATTATTTTAAAGTGATTAGTTCACGCTTTGAACGGCCTTGAATTACATCTTGAATAAAATCTTAGTAAAATAAAGCAAAGTTGAATTTCTCAATCTACAAACCATAAATTAGTAAGATTTCATGAGAAAGTAATTGGAAATGTTCAAAATAACGCAACACTACATAACATTTAAACTTGTCCACATCATTCCACAAATATGAGATGTGATTAAATATTTTCAACTGTTATTAATGAATATAAATGCAAATGCAAATATAACAAGGACTCTTGAGACCTAAGTGGGACATTTGTAGTACATAAAAAATAAAAGCTGTCTTTACATATTTTCAAATATTTTTATTTTCAAAATATCAAATACTATCATTTGTTCATCTTACACCAATTACCTTGCATTACTTTTTATAAATGGCCATGATCTTGACATCACAGTAGAATCTTATTCTTCATTCCAACGTATGGCAAAGGTATTTTAACATTCGTGTTGCGCGCAGATAATCAACGGCAACAAGTAGAGTCGAGCCTTTTTTTCGCTCGTGACTTGAAGTAGCTGCCAAATGACATTTTTTCCAAAAATAAAAGTAATAAAGGATGAGTCTTCTGATAACCTCCACTGTGTACCTGAGTAGCTCTTTTTAATGCATTGATTGGGTAGACTTTACGATCAAGCGCACTTTTAACATGAAGTATTTATCAAATTAAAAAATGACGAGTGGAAAAAAAAGATAAAGTGCTTCCCCATATTGACAGAAAAAGGCCGAGTCCCTTTTTGTTGGCATAAAATGTGTCAGCCCCCACCAAAGCGAACGTGTGCGGCTCGTCTGTGCCAGCGTGCCTGCATTGTTGTGCTGTTGCACACTTTAATGCATTCAGTTCTGTGCTGTCTTTCTATGTGAGTGTATGTGGGTGTGTTTGTGTGGGGAGGGGGTGGGGGGTGAGGTGCTGGGGCTAGGGGGTGGGTTTGATGGGCTCAGTGGGAGCCCGGGTCCCGGGGGAGCAGCTCTCGTTAATAATTCAGACGAGGCTCATTATCAAGGCAGCGCAGATTTCTCCCTGATTCCACCTTAATTGCGGCTAGGATGCTGCACTCAGGCAAGCGGGCGCTAGTCACGCTGGCTCTTCCTTCTCCACCACCACAGGGCCCGTTCTGCCCCGCTCGGTTCTGCCTCGTCTCTGGGAACGCAACGCAACTGTGGCGCCGTGGCCCCCGGGCGGCCGTACTCCTTATTAGCGTACGCCGTAATACCCGTAATGTCGTATGAACACGCTATTTTTATTTGTCCTTAAAGATGCCTTATATAGCAGAGACACTTCTTTTGTCGGGCCAACGAGGATTGCCGTGGTCCTTCTTCCTTGCTTCATTTCGTAAACAATGTAGGGAGCAGACGTCCTTCAAGGCCAAACTGTTTGAAAAAAAAAAAAAATGGAAACATTTTGTGGAGTGTGATCTATGTTTGTAAGTTTGCAGGGACGTAATCAGCCTTATTGACTAACTATCAAAAAACTTGGTCTTACCATGTTCTTTACGTTATCTTCATAACTGACTGACCAGCAAATTCATCGATCAAAATGTTACCTCTGGTCTTATGCAATGGACTTTCCCATTCAAGGCATAATGACTCCGCAATATTGACAATAAAAACAACAAAACTGAATTGTCACATCCATTCCCGGATTTTTCCCCCAAATCGGTAACCGTTTCCAGGAAATTGGTTACCTCCGCCAATTTGCACTTGGCGACGGATCGCTCATTGCAGTTTAAGATGAATCATTTGAAGGAATATTTTATCTTCAGTGTGATATGGATTGTTCAATTTATGTTGTGTTGCATCATTTGTTGATGCTGCCAGTCCATTTGACACATAAGTCATGTGACGCCCAATGACGCGCATTACACAATGCCCTTATGTGTTTTCCTTTGCTTACATGCTTCGTGAAATATTATAATGGCGAGTTTATCCTTGAAATAGCCCGGTGCGCATTATCATACTGATGACACTACACAATGTGTGCGGCCATGATTGATGTTGGCCTCCAATAATACTCCACTTGAAGCCTATCTATAGGATTATGAAATGTGTCTTCATAATTTAGTCTGACTGATGCCCACCAACCCCCCCCACCCCCTGCCCCCCGCTTCACACCCCTCTGTGGAGAGAGCGCCATAATGGGCCTGATCTTGTCATACATGTGTATGAATATTTCAATGTAACAAGATGGCAGGAGCGTTAGATAAACAACACAGATGCGTCCTCGCCGCAAGACGAAGCGCGCCCTGAGCCGGATTGCTCTCCCGGACGCAAAACGGCCCTGCCACAAATCATGGTGCCCATTTCCTGATTCACTTTCCCACCCCCCACCTTCCCCTCCATCCCTCCAAGTCTCTCCTCCTGTATGCGTGGGATGGATGGTTGCCTGCACGTGTATTTAGGCGACACGTTGTCACACCCGTCCCCGAGGAAGGCGATGATGCATGCCGAGCTAAATGGCGGCCGCCTCTGGACCTTTCTTCAGTATGCACCCCCCAGCCTGTCGATCAGGCCCCTGTCAGGAGAGGGAAGGGGTTGCGGTTGGGGATATCTGAGAGCGTACGCCCCGGCCTGTCCGTCAGTTTACCTGATCTTGGAAGTGATGGAAGGAGGGGACAGATGAGGGGTGAGGAACTGTGCGGGGTGGTGGGGGGAGCTGCATCACAAAGGGAAATGTGGTTAGCAGTGACTGATTGCAGCAGGTTGATAGAAAAAGGAGGAGCGGCAAGAGTTATGTGCAGAAGAGATGCTTGTTATGCTAATGGATGGCGGCTGAGCAAGGCGGCCGCGTCTGATGGATGGGGCGGAGGTCACCTCGGGGTAGCGGCTGCCGAGCACCCCGCTGAGAGCGCTAATGTCAGCTTTACCTGAGCTGAAAAGAGGGAGCCGACCTTGAAAGGAAATCACCGTGCGGCAGTATGCTTCAATTCAACTTGGTATACATTTTTCCATTCGCAAAAACTGTGAAGAACGTATGACGCCAAATTGAAAAGTGTACCACGTTGTAATTGTTTGCATAACTTCTGTATATGTAGTGTGACAACCTTGTGACAGAGCACCTTGACCTCAACTAGTAGGCTTGTCTTGCAACAGCGCCTTGCCTCCCTTGGGCGCCGTTGTCAACGTCTTTTTGTGCGCACGAAACCAATGTTTACAGAAAACTTGAGCGGATGAATAAACAGAACACTGGCATGTTTACATATAAATGTTTGTGCTAGCTCTATCTATCTATCTATCTAATCTATCTATCTATCTATCTATCTATCTATCTATCTATCTATCTATCTATCTATCTATCTATCTATCTATATCTATCTATCTATCTATCTATCTATCTATCTATCTATCTATCTATCTATCTATCTATCTATCTATCTATCTATCTATCTATCTAATCTATCTATCTTCAAAACTATTTGGTGTGTTCTTGCTAGCGGTATTAAAAGTACGTAGACATTACCTCGAGCTCCCCTTGAACAATGAACAGCCCAAATTGTCGTCTCCAAAGGACTCAGGGACAACAGCACACACATTTTTTTTATTTTTCGTCGTTTTCGCTCAACACAAAACTTTGCTACAATCAAAAGTAACACCTCTTCCTTCTTCATTGTTGTCGGTGCCACTATACTAATGGTTACATCCGGTAGCGTTGGCACGTTTTTTTTTTTTTTTTGGTCCGGCCCCCTCCGACAACTTGATTCGACAAGATTAGCCCAATGATTTGACAACAAATGATATTGTATTTTATGTCACGTAGTGTTGCCAGTGTTCTGAGGGAATTTTATGCAGTAGTTTGGCATAGTGCAGTCACAAAAGAGGAAATTTATCTTGTAGTCTGATGCAGATGTGATGCCTATCCTCCACCACCGGTGTTTAAAAAAAAAGCAAAAAAAAAAACCATTATTTTGGTGAGGTACTGTATTTGCAGTACTATGTCAAAAGATAAGGCTAAAAACAAATTAGATTTTGGTTTCAAATCTGCAGTACGCGATGGCGACGCAGAGTAAAGGTCTTTTGTGGAACTAATCATTGATGTCATCGATCGGATCGGCGAATTATAACTTTAAATGAGACAATCAAACCGGTGTAAAGTCGAATAATTAGTGTCTTACCAAAAGGAAATACCCCAAATCCTTGTTTTTGTCTGCTGTTGTTGTGTTCTAGCTCTGGACGCTGCAGTTTCAATTTTGCTGCAGCAGTCGGTTTTCTTTCGGACCTGAGTCTCCTTGTGGATAAAATTAGCTTTCTTTCCCAAGAAGTAAATCTCGGAACCCCTTTGTTTTCCACCATTATTGTTCGCGTGTTTCATCCCGACTAACTTGGTCACTGCAGTCTGTTTTTCGGATTCCTGTGGTACAGTTTTGAAGTGGAAGACGCGAGCTGCAATATTTCAGTTCTCTTTCATTTCCATTCATTTCCAGTACCAGGGCAACATTTGTGAACCCACGTGCAGTTCACGAATGGACTGAATTGTAATGCTTCATGTAAAAATCTGTCTTTTCGCGGCAGATTCCGGCCAATCTGGCAGAGGATTTGGCCAAGGCGGATGGGTTACTAGGTGCATGTGAGAGCAGCTGGGCGAGAGAGAGAGGGGAGGTTACGGTCAAGCCAGGAGGGGACAGAGAGGTGGGGGTGGAGGGGTGGGGGGGCAAAAGCTTCCCAATTGGATTTGTATGTCATTGGCGTTAATCTGGGTCAGGACCGGCTCCGGTGTTTAGTATGCACACCATGTGAGGTCTGAGCGTCGTGGCTGCTCATTGCCTTGAATGAACCTGGCTCATCTGGCTCGCTCCGTCTCTCTCGCAGCGTTTCTTTTTTCTCTCTCCTTCTCCTATAAAACCTCCCCTTTTCATCTCTCTTCTTTGCTCCCTTTGCCCACAGCTCTTTTTTCCCCCATCTTCCCTCTGTCCTCGCCTTTTCTTTTTTTTGTTCTTTTTCTACCCCTTTTCCACACCCAGGGGTTTTTCCTCAGCCGAGCCCCTTCTTTTTTTCCCTGTCTTGCTTTTTGGCGCTGTCAATCACTGGCGGGCCTCCTCTTCCTCCTCTTCTCTTCTCGCTTGTTTCGTTTCACACTCGCACTCCTCCCCACAAAGTAGCCTTTTTATCGCTCATTTCCCTCGTTCCTCGCTCATTTCTCTTGCTGCTTTCATGTGCGTTTGAAATCCCCTTTTCATCTGTGTCGTGCGCTCTTGCCAGCTCTCTTTCTCTGTCCCAGCCTCCCTCTCTCTCTCTCTCTCTCTCTCTCTCTCTCTCTCTCTCTCTCTCTCTCTCTCTCTCTCTCGGGTCATTCCTTTCCCATCTTCCAAACTAAAGTGATAAATGCCCGGCTTTCTTCTGCGCAAATGTCACTATGGGAATTGTCTCTGCTCATTGATCGACTGTGGAGCAGCAGGACGGCCACGCCTGCACGCTGCCAAATGAGAAGAAGGAGAAGAAAAAGACAGAACGCAAAGCAAGGCAAATGTTCTCTTGTCAGATGTACGGCAGGGTCGCCAGGGTCCACATCTGGCCTTCACAGGTTTCGCATCAGTTTGAAGCACTCGCGACGCACGAGTTCATAAAAGATCGCGATAGAGGGGAGCGGCGTGCTTGACATGCGGGATCAATCACCAGCGAGCCACTATGTTCTTTCTGAAAAGGGAGACATGAAAGTCGACATGGACGCGAGCGCTTTTAAAAACATGAACGCAATGGAGCCTCCAAATGCAGTTTTGTCACATTAGTTTAACTTACAAGTTGTTCCAATTTTTACGCTATAGCCGATGAGAAGTGAAAA
The DNA here is from genome assembly GCF_019802595.1 of Syngnathoides biaculeatus. Lineage (NCBI taxonomy): Eukaryota > Metazoa > Chordata > Actinopteri > Syngnathiformes > Syngnathidae > Syngnathoides > Syngnathoides biaculeatus. The sequence goes on from NC_084644.1 coordinate 29,182,026, forward strand.
ATAAAGTAAAATTGCTGTACCTGTCAACACATCAGGCAACATGTAAAGTGAAGCGCACACTTACAGATAAACGGATCACCTTTGACCCCGACTTCCCCCTTTCTGATGAAAGGCAGCAAAGGGACAATAATTGGCTGTTTTCCAAGATTATCCAGCGGAATCGTTTTCTAAAGTAGGGTGTGTTCAATTATTTTTCTTACCCCGATTTGGAAAAATGCCATGTCCACTATCTTAAATGTTAAACCTATTTAATAATTGCAGTGCGTGTGGTCAACGTCGAGTTGGGCTGGGCCACAGATTATAGGATTGTGACATAAAATGCAACAATTGGCAATTACGAGGAGGAGACGAGCCAAAATCAATGGAGGCATTGTTATATGCGTTGTGTGCTGTCTCGTCTTGATGTGAAACAGAAGCTGTAGCTGCCTTCAGACACAAATCGAGGAGAAACCAGTGGTGGTGAGTGTTTGTCACACAAGTAGTTTGGCGCAATGAAAATGACATGTACATTTTGTAAGCCCAATGTACAGGAGTTACTAGGTCAAGCTAGCAGCACCTTTCTTCTTTGACGACTGTTTCTTTTTGTTTGCATTTCCGATCGGTCTGGATGACCTGTGGCACCATGTTGCCTCTCACCGGTCAGTCTTAGTATTGACTGGTGGAAGGGGTGGGGGGGGACCCAAGATGGTGGTGGGTGGAGAGCAGCTCTGCATGTGATGTGCTGTGTTCGTCATCTCTATTCACATTTTTTTGTGTGCGCTCTTTCACATTCTAAAAATAGGTTATGATGTTGAAAATTGGTTTGTGGAAAACAGGCTTAACAGTACGGGAACAAGACCGAGACACCAATTGTCAAGTTATCGGTCCTGCTGTAAATGGTGCATTTGTGCTCGATCTTTGCCCCAGCATGAAGACAATACCACTCACTATATTTTTAAACAACAATGCAAAGAAATACTGATTTTTACAAAATTGTAACCACAATATGTACTGCTGGTGGCACGGTGCCTCAGCTGGTAAAGCGTTGGCCTCACAGTTCTGAGGTCCCGGGTTCAATCCCGGCCCCACCTGTGTGGAGTTTGCATGTTCTCCGCATGTCTCCGTGGCTTTCCTCCGGGCACTCGGGTTTCCTCCCACATCCCTAAAACATGCAGCATTAATTGGACACTCTAAATTGCCCCGAGTTGTGATTGTGAGTGTGGCTGTTTGTCTCAATGTGCCCTGCGATTGGCTGGCGACCAATTCAGGGTGTACCCTGCCTCCTCCCCGTTGACAGCTGGGATAGGCTCCAGCACTCCCTGCGACCCTCGTGAGGATAAGCGGCAAAGAAAATGGATGGATGGCTATATGTACTGCAATATTTGTGTGTTGCATACCTGCCTTTAAGCGGCGTAGCCTACTGAGTGATGTCAGGAGCGGGAGTAGGATTCTCTTTGTTTTGTGTTTATTTTGACCATTTTCCTGTTCAGCACCTACAAGTGTGTCGGTGACTGTCGCTCTCCTTATCCACATGCGAGGGCATCACAGTACATTTATTTGCTCATTTTTTTCCTACTTCACTCGAGCAGTTGGCTCGTGCCACAAATTTTAGCTCACAACACAATCGAACAAGCAACCACTCATATCCAACTCGCAAATTAAGAGAATACTTTCTTTTTTTTTTTAATGAATCAAGTTTGGAGTTTCTATGGGGACCAATAGTGTTAATCCCTGTTTGACTGTTCCTTTTAACTATCGGGGGGTGAAACTAAAAATAAAAATACTGCAGCTGGTGCAAATGTATGTGTAAGTAAGTAGAGGTTAATAATGCTCAGTCATTTTCTTAATGTCTCATTCAGCCTGCCCCGGGCAGCCGGGCTTGATAAAGGTCAAGACTACTGGTGGTTACATGTCATCTCCCCTTATTTCATTCTGGTCAGAGCACAGCGGGAAGGGAGGGGGGCCTGCCAGCCACCAGCTTGAGCCGCACGTCTCCTTCTCAAAGCCTTCTCAAAGGAGATTTAACTGGGAGAGTGAATGGTGGATGAGGGTGGGTGGAGGTGGGAGGGGGCTGGGGGGGGTGACTGCTATGTTTCTGTCAACAAGAAGGGGATGAAAATATGAACTTGATAGATGACGAAGAAGAGCTAGAGAGTGGAGACACGGAGCTTCCAAGCCAGACTTGGCTGCACTTCAGCTACATTCTGCACACTTCAGTTCAAGTGTGCGTCCATTAGTGCACTCCCATTGCACTCAGAAAGCTCATGCACTTTGGGATGCAGCGCGCACTCACACGCACTCACACACTTTTCACATTTGAGCGAATTCCTCATATACTGTTCATACATTCAAATCCCAGCAGAGCGTTAGCTTACAGTAGAGCTGCCCTTGCACACATTTACCCAAAAAGCTGTGCTGACCTGCGCTATGTCGCCCACCCGTTCTCTTTCGCACCACACACACGCCCATGCACACACATGCACTACTATCCACCAGATTGCCTCCCATCAAAATAAATAATTAAATATGTGCAATTACAGCTTCTGAAAAAAGATCCCTCAATTAGTGCCAAATGGGTTAATGGTGTGTGTGTGTGTGTGGGGGGGCGGGGGTGAACATGTACGTGCGCACATTCGTAAGTGTATTTCGGAAGCAGCCGCAAAATATATTACATAAGGCAAATCATCAGTGGCGTCCAACTGTGTGTCGCTTCCCGAGGCTCACGCCACTTTGGCATCGCCCCCCTCGAAAAGCAATCGTCTATTGGGGGTTTGTGGAGGGACACATTTTGCACCCTCGTAATCATGGATGTGGGGCGCTTTGCTTGTCAGGTTTTGCATCACCACCCAAACCCGTTTGGTTGCCCCCCTACCCAGGGTGGATGCCTAGGGCCGACGCCCACCCGTACCTCACCCACCACCCCTTTGCACACCACTGCGATTCATGGAGTGTTTTTACCACATAGACGTGTGCAGTATTCATTTATAACCTCTCTCCTCCGGCCTTTCGCTCCCCTGAACCCTCATAGCTGCAATCAACTTAGTGGAGTATTCCTTAAATCCTCGCAAGTGATCCGTAGCCAGGCGAAGATCTAGATGAGTGGCAAGCAGATGCGAGAGCAAAGCCGAGGGGGGTGCTGCTGAGAAGGGAGGCTGGCTGGGAGTGGGGGGTCAAGCTTGTCCGCGGGTGTCACTTTTTGTGTGTGTGCGTGCTCGTCTAGAAGGAGGTGGCGGTGCGTCTGGAATAATGATTAGGAAGAAGTGGTAACAGAACAAGGGCAAGTTTGTGTGCAACTCACAGAGTTTGTGTGTGACCGTGAGGCGTTCACTGACCTTGTTCCACACTCCTCGTGTTTGTGCACACTGTAAAAAGTGGTCATTACGTTGGAGAAACTCCCCAAAAGGATCCTCACATAAATACATGCTGTATCTTTATGCCCCCCCCAAAAAAAAAAAAAAAAAATTGACAGTCAGAGGAAAGTTAGTCCCAATGTTGTTCTAATGATGTGATGAGGTCACTGGCACTTTTCTTTCAAATAAGAATATTAGTTTGTCACTCCCAGTTGAACTTTACTGTAAAACTGACACATACACCGCATATGTCTCCTAGTTCTACTCTCTGCAGTAGTCCTATATGGTGTCTCAACGACTATCAGAGGTGGGTCCAGTATCCAAATGTTATACTCAAGTAAGAGGACTGTTACTTTAAAATAATACGACTTAAGTAATAGTAAAAACTACTCATCCATGAGTAAGAAAGTACTCAATGAAAAAAACTAATCAAAGAGTAATTTGTGAATAACTTAACCATCCATTTTCTTAGCCGCTTATCCTCACAAGGGTCGCGGGGAGTGCTGGAGCCTATCCCAGCTGTCAATGGGCAGGAGGCTCAGTACACCCTGAACTGTCCAAAACCCAACAACACATACATTGGGCCCTACCGAAACATTATTTGCTTAAATAACTTCATGATGAACCTGTTTGCTGAACAGACTTATCCATTGTGTGTGCAACACAGTAGGAATAGCGCTAATTTTGCTACAGCTACTGCAAAAGCTACAATAGAAGCATCCGTAACTTACCCCGAGGTGTTTTCTCAATTTAGAAGTGGGCTGAAGTTTCCAAGTTTGGGCAGTCATAATTTAAGAAATGCGTGATAAACCTGTTGTTTTTGTGGTCTCTAAAATAAACAGTTGCGCATTTGATTTCCACCAAAATGAGTCACGGCTATGTGTGTGGTCAGGTGACTGCCTTGTGTCACCTGATTGGTGGAAAATGAGTCATTTTGATGGCTCGTGAAGACTCTGGACATCATCATGTGTCCTTTTGTCACTGGATTGGTGAATTGGAGTCAAATGACATTAGTCTTCACGTTTGATTGGTGCAATGGGCACCCTCTGCAGATGTCAACGATGGAGTCTAAAAATAGACTGTTTCCGACCACGTGACTACATCCGGGGCACCTGGCCGTGTTGGATGGGTTCACTCTACTGACGTGTTGTTCACTCTCATACTTTTGCATACAGACCGGAGTTACACAAATGTTCATACGACTGTTAAAAGTGACGCATGATGGCTAAAAAGACTTTGGAAAGTTATCGGGGCTCATTAGATACTGTTTCAAGAAACCGTTACGACAAGAAGTGTGCTTTGATCGACAATATCGACCCATATGCCTTGGAGAAACACAAATGGAGCACACAAATGTGGGCGTCGGTAACCTATCCAGACACCGTCAACTATCTCCTCTTCTCGACAAGCGCTTAGACCATGGACTCGGACGTAAGGGAATGACTTTGCTGCTAGATCAGCTCTGCTAATACGAGACAGCGACAGTTGTTCCCGTTTGGTTGCTAACTGCTCCGTTTTCCCGCACTGGTTCTTGATCACAGCTGGCAGCCGAAAGAAAGACGCTTTACAATGTCAACTTTCGTTTGAGCAACCGATAACATAGCAGTGCGCCCCCACTCATACGCCTTTCTGAAATGATTCCTGCTTAGTTACTGTTCGTTTACTTGAATTCACCAAACCAAGATAATGCCCGCGTTCTAAATCGGAAGGTGTGTGACGTCAGTCGAAAACAGTCTATACTCAAGTGAAAGTAAAAAGTACAGTGCATTTAAACTACTCTGACAAGAAGTAGTTTATGGAAAATGTTACTTGAGTAGATGTAACGCGTTACTATCCACCTCTGTTTACTACAAACAATCAACTTATCTATTTAAAGAATGAATTCCTTTCAGCTGTCTGCGTCCTCTTAGACCTGCTCGCTCCAACATTCTCTGCTTGTCTGACGTTAATCTTCCAGCGTCTTTGCCGTGTGGCCAGATTGTACCGCTGTGATGTCACGTCGCTACCGTCATTAGCGTAGCGTAATGCTAAAGGGAGCCCTTTGCAAGGTGCCAAATCTGAACTGCCGGCGCCCAGATGTAAAGTAGCTCGCCGGTGTGGCTGTTAGAAGCGTTTGTGTAACATCGGAGTAAATGCTATGACAGCAAAGCAAACAGATGGGAGTCGTGAACCTGGACACCCGGCGAGCCAAGGGAGGATTTACCACGTGTGCTAACACGGTTAGCTTTGTAGACACCCTTGTGTTTGGTAAATGTCAGCAGTGTTGATTCTGGTATTCAGCATAGGGTATCGCGGTACGGGTCACAGAGCTGCGGGGGTTCACAAGGACGCGTTGAAAGGGTGAAAGAAAGGGAAGTGGATGATAGACATCACAGGGGGAGGAAGTCATGTGTCAACATTAGCAGATTAGCAAATATCGCCACAACAAGTGGGCTGAACCTGTAGTATTACACACGGTACTGATGAGATTTCAGGTTTGTATCTGTCAAATGGTTGTTGGCAGGCTTCAGCCTCTGACAATAGATAAACTGCGCAACCAGCAGAAAGTTTAGAAAAAAATACTGTATGTGAGAATCCTTATTGTTCATGTTGCCAGATCAGAATTTTGATCAGAATATGAACATTTGATTCAAATACCATTTTACAAAATAAATGCTATTAAAATATATGAAAAATGAAACAGAACAAAACAAAAATAACTATACATCCATCCATTTTCTTAACCGCTTATCCTCACAAGGGTCGCAGGGAGAGCTGGAGTCAGGAATCGGAACAAATGCTTGCATCTTGCAAATACATCTAATTGTCCGATTGAAGAATGCCATGCCTCGGTGTAAAAGTGGTCATAATTTGTCAATAATCCACTTACCATATTTTCCACACTATAAGGCGAACCTTCAATGAATGACCTATTTTAAGACTTTTTTCACATCTAAGGCACACCGGACTATAAAGCGCACCGGATTATAAAATGTGTAGAGTAGACGCTACAGTAGAGGCTGGGGTTACGTTATGGATCCATTAGATGGAGTTGCACTAAAGGCTCAATATTGATCCATGTATAAGGCACACCAGATTATAAGGTTGGCTTTGGGCTTTTAGGTGCGGAAAATACGGTAGTTTTGCGTAAAAAGCAATGGCGACATGGCATCAGAGCCTCAGTTCAGACTCAGATGCGGCCTTTTTGTTTTTTTGCAGGATCGCCTTTACACTTATACAATACTGGCCCTCTTAATGGTTGCGTCATCCAGCCTCCATCCAATCACATTCCATGTTTTCACGTTTTACATCAAATACCCTCTTCCAAACAGCTCCTACATCAAGCCATGTTATGTCATGTAGTGACGAGAATACATGGTGGTAAGATTTATCATCAATGTTTTAGTAGCTTTCATCCATGTCTGTGTCTGAATGCTTTGAAAAGAAATTTCACTGAAGTGTCTTAGAAGCGATAGGTTCAATTTGTCTGGATGTTTATGTTCTTTACTCCCATACATATATGAATGGAATTCAAGTTCATCCCCAAAATGGATGTGATAGACACAGGGGTGGCACGTTCACCTACTCTGCAGTATTTCTTCCCACCCTTACTAAATTGTATGTTTTTTTAACTATCCCTGTTTGGTGTGTTTTTACAGTATACATTCTTAATTTCAATGCCGTGTGGGAAAACGATGCATTATTGAGTCATTTATTGAACGGTGGCAGAACTGTAAAACACACGACAACAAGCACACTCTCGGAAGAGTTGCTGTCGGCCACAGCTCACGCCCAGACACTCACACAACACCCACCTGGCCTTGCCTCCTAAAGGCTCATGCGTGTGCATTTAGACTACAGTACATACAGTATTTTGTCAACATTTTATGCTTGCAATACTTTCTCATGCCCAACATCCCCCACGTTCCCCCAGACAGACTTTTGTAGCTATGGAAGCGCACATTTTCATCTCCTTTTCGTTGCCTGGCTGTGTCACGACCTGGCGTCCCATCACTTTTGTCCACACGGGCTGCATCTGCGAACATGTGTCGCGCAGCTGTTCCACTTGGTCGCGGTTAAAAGAGCAGGTCAAGTGGCGGAGAGGATAAGTGCAAGGTGGGATGTAGAGCGGACCAAAAAATGGGAGCACTGGGCCAAGATGGAATGCAGAGAAGGCAGGGGTAGGATGGGGGGGGGGGGGGAACGCAAACCTGCGACGCACCCCTTAAGTGAGGGCATGTCTTCCGAGAGGGAGTGAGGACAGACGGGGTGAGGATGGATGCAGGCTGGGAGAGTGACAGAGAGGGTGAGGGGGTAGGCCCGGGCCGGGGTCTCTGTGGAGGGGCTGATTGCGTGACTGAGAGGAAAGTGCAGTGCCGTGTGTGTAATGCTCTCAAGACGGGATATTAAGACGCGGCGGCCGACTCACACAGCCGCTCGCTTCCTCTTCTCCCGCCCAATGCCACCCCCCCACCCCCACCCACTCTCCCGTCCTCTCTCGCTCCCTCCGTCTCCACTAATGATCCCCGCGTCCTGCCACACTGCTGGGCTGACTGATGCCCACTGACAGTGGCATTCAGGCGGAAACTGCTGCTGCTGCACCCTAACTCACCCAGCATCCCCACCCCCCCACCTCACGTTCCCTCCCTCCCTCCCTCCCTCCCTCCATTCCTTCAAGGAGAGCTGTGACACACACGAAATGCAAAGGTGCAGCACCTTTCCACATGCGTGTATGGGCTCATGCAAAGATGCTGACAGATGTGTGTCGCCGAGTCTTTCACATGGCACACATGCCGCCCACCCCTGTGCCGCCCTCTACCCCTGTCACGCACCTCCGCTATAAATATGACAACGTCCGTCAGCGTGAATTTTCATGTGGCCGACAGACGGACGATCAAGAGACATCACGTTGATCCCGGCAAGCTCACCGAGGGTCTTGAAAGCATGATGACGCATTAATGGTGGCAGGTCATGTGACGCACTGGACACTTTATTAGGTACACTGAACCCCTGATTATCATGGCAGTGCGTTCTGGACACAACACAGAAAGACCAATTTTTCACTGTTGGGTGGAATCCTCACCTCCAAAATCATATCCCTTTTGGAAAAAAAAAAAAAAAGGCTTCAGTTACCAGACAACACATTTCCCATCTCGGTATGATACACATCATATATCTTTGCATACTTCCATCAAAATAACACCGCCCCAAAATCGTGTTCAATTCTGCAATGCACACACACATAAAAAACAGTTTTATTATTTCATCACTGATTAAAATTGTAGAATATGTTGCCAGCGCTAGTCGTCCACATCCAGGTTTGCGTTCACACCAACTCTGACCAGACAAAAGGCCGTTAATATTTAACAAAAGCAAATGATTGCGGTTGCATCATCTTCCCAAAATCTTAGAGCCCTGAGTGATGCAGTAAATGAAACGATGAGCTGAATAAGCAGATTAATAAGGGAAAAGGAACCTGTGTGTGAGTGTCTAGGTGCGAGGTGTGGTTGACAGCAGCTCCTGCATGGGTTTTTTTTTAGTGCTTGTGTTTTACTGTCTGTCTGTCACTCACATAAAGGAGGTATGGTACATATTTCCCGACCACGTGATATTTTTTTTCAATGAAATGAAGCTGGAAGCTATTTCCAGTAATATCAATCCATATTGGAGACATTGGTAAATAACTAATTGACTTTGAAATGCCCCTTTTTTGCCAAAATTGAATTTCCAAACACCTTTGTTTTTCAGCTATAATTTGGTCTTATTTTGATGCACTCTCATATGAACAACAGCTTGCACCCCAAAATTATATCCAATCACTAATTTACTATATTGAAAAATTGCAAATTTATTAGAGTGTCATTTATGAAAATGATACAAACATCCTTAAGCTTTTTCTGTCTGTGAAGATGAACTGTCTAAAAAAAATTATTAGACCAATAGTGATATTTTCAGAGGCGTAAGTGGGCATAAATAAAGAGATCCACATTTTGGTTACAATTGATTGCAATTTTTGGGCCATTAAGTAACATTAAGCTTTTGGCCATGAAATCCTCGTCAGGTGTCCGCCGTGACAGACAGCAGTGGCCATCAAAATCCGCGGTCAGCCGAGCACCGTGAGCGTATAAAATGCCTTTAATGTGTCGCAAAATCAAATGTCATTATCCCAAACTATTTTATTCAGCTTTTAAGCCTGATAAAATAGTGTGAAGGCGGTGCCGTGATGGCAAGTGTCTGCCATGACAGCCAGCAGTACACATCGAAATCTGCCTCATGGCACACAGTGCCACTGCGCACACTACAGAAATGGCTGCGTCATCCATCAAAACTCTTTTCAAACATCTTACAATCATTTGTGATGCACTCAATACAATATTGAGCTGACGAAAACCAATTTTTGAATGTGGTAATGAATCTGCAAGCACTTATCTCGTTGGATCACGAGGCTGTCTTCTTTCCACAAGGAGACATTTCAACAATTGATTAAAATAGGTCACGATCACTATTTTCACTTGTTATTGTTTAAAAACGACATCCAGACTTTCAACATAGGCAAACATTGCAGAATATGAAGTCGTTCAATGAACAAATATCCTTGTTTCCTGCGCTTAATTTGTCAAGCCATAAAAGGATAACGTGTCCAAAATGTGGGCTGGGTCACAGCCTGGCTCAAAATCAAATATTTCACCAGAAAACAAGCCTGAAATTACTTATGAGTCTTTTTTTTTTTTTTTTTTTATAACCCTCATCAGATCATTTGTAAATCCATGACTCTGGAATGAATTCTAATATTCAAAGTTTTAGATATGACACAATCACAGGTAAATGACTCCTCTAATAGAGCCTTCAGACAAGTTGATTTATCCCAGTTTGTAGACACTATTGTTTGGACACAGATATTAATATATTTTCAGACAGCAGGGTATGATACTCCATTAGAATTCTTTTAAAAATTTAATTCGATCTTTTGATGTATCTGTTCCCATTATGAAAACAAATGCGACTTGTAATGTGAACAGAATGCATCTGAGAAGTGACACGCATTCGCTCCAAACATGACGCCATGTGGTGTTTTTGGAAGTAAATATGGACCCTCTTGTAGGCTTCAGCCCTGACCCACTTGTGTCACTTTTACGGTTTCAAGGATTATTTGCTTGAACTGACCGATTCTCCCATATTTTTATCAGTTCTGATGTGTCTTATTTTCGCCACAGACTGTTTTCTGCCCCTTTGTCCGCCATTGCTGGTCGGGCTCTTCTGTTATTGACGAACAACTGTGATATTTGTCACCTTTTCAAGTGATACAGGTCAGACGAGGGCAACCTGGGAGTCCAGACTGCAGTCTCATTGGATGCATATCCGTTGTACTGCATATCCACAAATAAAAGAGGCCCGGGTCAGATTTGGAAAAAAAAAAAAAAAAAAAAAAAAAAAAATCCAAACTGTATTCCTGGCATTGATGTGAAAAAATTAGATGTGGACATATGGGCAGAAAAAGTCATAATTGAGGTAGCTCTAATCAGTAAACTGTTGAGCCCATTCAAACTCTGTTGCCAACCAAAACAGCAGCACCAAAGCAATTCTAACAGAAAGTGTCGGGACCGCAGGAGATTACAGTTTCCCATATTATGCAGAGGCCGCCTCTTTCATGATAATTATGCTCCAGATAGTTTATACAGTCTGCCAATCAGTTAAGGTCTCATTTCTCATATAACGTAGATACATTTTGATACACAAATACACATTTCAAAAATGGTTTCCAAATCCTATCCATATACAATTCATTAGCAGCCCAGTGTAAATGACTTTCACAATACGTCAACGTTCTCTGTCTGAATCCCGCCTCGCTCCCACTCCCACACTGTGCGCCACTTTCCATTTTCCCGCCTAATCCAACCGATGCTCGCGGTGGCCCCGCGACTGACAGCGTAGGAGAGGTTAGGAATTAGGTCAGAGCATCTCACTCGTCTAATTAGATGCACTTTGTTGCATATGTGTGTGTTGTGTGTGTGTGGGGGGGGGGTGTTGTGTGTTTCCGTATGCATGACTGCTTTTAATCCCCAGGTGGCCTCCGTGGTAACGTCCTGGGAAGACATGTTAACCCGCATTTTTCTGCACGTGACGTCAGCGAACACATGACCTCCAAATGTAAATGAGTGCACATGTGCGCTCTCATGGCGAGGGCGCTTTGGCGCAGCCCCGCCAACACCCACCCGACACCCTAATCACGTCTGTTGTCCTCACGATAGGGGGTCGTCCCCTTACGACTGAGTCCTGTCCCGCCAGTGACGCTACGAGAATTATTTTCATTTTGAAACAATTTCAACAAAGAAGGTAGATTCCAATTTCCTCAATTTAACGTTTGAAGATTGTCACAAGCTCGATGACCTGTTCCTTTGTACAGTACATTTTTACACAGCATAATTTTGCTTCTATCCATATGATCAAAACATTTTATCCCTTTTTGTATTATCTGTATTTTGTTGGGTTTTTTTCAACGAACTTTTCTGAAGTTAATCACTTTATGTGAACATGTAAAATTATATTTACTTGCTCTTACTTTGAAATTCATACCACTATTTTTATTTAATAAATGAAGGAAAAACACACTTGTGCTCATATGTTTGATTAGCCAGGCAGGATTTGTGAGATAGGTACAATTCTTTAAACAAAACACAAAGGACCAGGCGAAACACTTTTCAGTTAGATTTAGTCGGATTCAAATTAAACGTTAAACATTTCAGAAAATCATTGTCGTTCAACAAAACATAACAATAAATAAATTAATGATGTTTGTTGTTCAGTCATCATTCATATTAAAAATAAACCTATTTCACAAATTATTCCTGGGTACTGCATGTAAACTTATGCACACACCTGTATATGAAGTCATGCTTACCCGTCATATTGGGATGCAAGTGTAGGCTACGCCTTATCTATAACCACTAGGTGGCGGTGCCATATTAGAATGAAAAAGATTTTTTTCCCTTCATTTGCTCCTCTACTTATGTATAATGCGCAGTATTGACTTTTAACAATTTTGGGAGCAAAAAAAAAAAAAAAAAAGCACATTAAACCTGAGAAATAATGGAACCTTGAAAAAAAAAGATGTAGACAAGGAAGACTTCTCAAGTTATGTAGTTGAAGTCCAAGTCGAGGCATTTATGTTTTAGACAAGCAAGTCCCATCTCCTAAAATTGCCAAATGTAACCTGATTTGACTCAAGTCATGTGACTCAGGTCTTCCATGTCTGGTTATCCAAAGAATGAACTGTGAGACATTTCCTTTGAATTTGGTCTGACTAAGATGTTTCCAGTATAGCCTCTGGAATCGACCTGAAATCGAACAATAAAAAATATAGTCGAAAATTATGAACAAAAATCTACAAAAAAATAAAACAAGAAATCCGACTGAGTGTAAGTGCTGTGATATTAGCATTTCCTTTTTCTTTTTTTTGTGATTGTACAGTGGGAACCTTGGTTTGCAGAAGAATTCAGTTCCGATGTCAGTGACATAACATGAATTGGTACGCGTTCGAACGTCCTAATTACTTTCTAGCCGATAAGCCGCGACTTTTTTCATGCACTTTCAACCCTGTGGTTTATGCGGTAATGCGATTAATTTGTGCATTTTTTCTAATGGCCGCAAGGGGGCAGTCGAGCGGAAAAGGTAAGAGTGAGACCACTGGAATATATGTGCCGAGGAAGTGACTTGTACCAGTCCGGCCGTATTAGTGCTGCGTTAGCATGTTACTGCAGTGTCTCAGTGATTTTTAGCAGTATGTTTTTTTTTTTAACCGGCTCTCTTACTGCGTCGCTCTCGTTAAACTCTCTGTGTACCGTCTTTGTAAATGTCTCGCGTTTCAATCTGGGTTTCAATGTGGGCACTTGCGGCTTTTACACAGGTGCGGCTTATGTATGGACCAAATGGTATTTCCTTTACAAATGTACTGGGAGAGGCTAATAACCACGTGCGCTCTGTAGGCTGCCAATTACGGTACTTACTTTATTAATTACTAACAATAATTAATTCAGGACTGTTGGAAACCGAAGACCTCCTTGTATGGTGTGATACCAAACGTGAGTTCAGGTGAACCAACACGTCCGTGGTAGTTCGTCTTCTATTTATGTGTTGCGGCTAGGCAAGGGGGGCACGATGATGTACTTAGCGGCTCGTGCAGTTTTAATGCTGAGGCGTGTATTTGATTAACTCTAGATGAGAACATGAAAAGTCTGCGCCAGTCCTGTTGTGACGTTTTGTCCTCGGTGAGAGCTCGGCGAGCAGAGTGTGCAAAGGGCTAAACTCTGGATGCACTCAGATGAAAGTTGTGCGCGTGTGCATTAGCGAAACTCACATTTAATTCAAACCACACCATTAGTAATTAAATGTCACTTTTTTTTTTGCATTCAAAGTACATTTTTGGGCATGCGGTAGTGCACATCCTAGACAGGTCGCTGGCAAACTGCAGGGCATTTATAGAGAAACAAGCGTGAAGATTGACGCCTGTGGACAATTTCGAGTCTTCAATCATGCGGGATCTGGAATATATAATGTGGTGTGCTGCCGTTTTATGTCGTATTTGTACATATTAACTGTCAAATAAAACTAACACTTAAACACTTAGCGACTCTCCTCTAAAACAGTCATTAATAATTTGGTTTAGTTTTACAATATGTTTCAATTGCTCATGTTAACCATTTAAACTGTAAATAAACTAAAAACTACGATCCACCCTCATAATTTCATAGAATTTCAATCTCATTTCACAAGATACTCTTCATGGTTGGAAAATGACAAGAATGAAGATAAAGAATGCACTGGAAGTGCATGCAGTTCATGCACATGGGTCAAACACTTCCACTATTAACACAGGTTAAACTTGGCTCCTCCCCGACATACAAAGATGTCTCTCAACAACAACAACTCCAACAAACTTTTTGACATCAATTATGACTTTATTATTTTCCAGGCTAGGTCAGGTGGTAACATAGAACATTCAGGAAAGAGCAGAAAAATCTTAACTTGGCGGGTTTCACTGTAGTCCACGTGTTCACGCTTTCGTTATAGCTTGCTTATATGTGTGTGTGTGTATGCGTGTGTGTCAGTAGGAGCACGGAGAAGGGTTAGTCTTAATTAAGTTTTCAGGAGGCTCTTAAAAGGTCACGGCGTGCCTGCGTAACCCCCCCCAACCCAACCAGGATCCCTGCGCCCCCGCCTAAATTTCACTTTCCACAACCCCCACATCGTCTTCCATATATCCCCCTCACACACACACACAGACACACACACACCCTCCTCCCTGTTGCGACCCATCCCGTCATCAGCCACCCATCTGTGCGCATTAGCCATTCATGAACACACTCATTAGGGTGGGAGTTTGAAGCGATTGTGTTCGCTCGTCGGCGGCTGGAGCGTGGCGATTAATATTTCAGCGTCTCCCGTCGAGGAGCTGAGAGCCGAGTTTGGCCCTCCAAGGCGGGAGAATGTGGGGGGGGGGGGGTGTACACACAACAGCAAAGGAAAAAGCCTCCCCCTTTGCCTCACTCTACTCCCCCCACACACATATACACTGCCGGCTTTTAGATAGTCTCAGCTACTTAACGTATTTCCCCCTTATTTCCATTTATTGCATCCACAGTTCAATCCCCCCGCCCCCTCACAATAAACACACAGACAAAAAGACCCTAACTCAAACTGACTTAATTGGGCGCTTTTTTGTTTCATGGAGCTCAGTGGGGAGGGGGTACTTGTGCAGTTCCTTACAACATCCCGGCCGCACCCCCCAGTATCCCCATTTCTCTCAGATGAGAGGCGCCTCCCTGGATCTCATCTTTCTCATGCCAGCTTGAAATGTGCGGGGAGGGTGGGGGGGCAAAAGTGGGGTGGGGGGGGTGGCGGGGCAGCACGGCGTTATCAAACGATGTCAGTCGGGAGCTATGCTGCACATGACGACCGCACAAGACAGATTTTTTTTTTTAAAAATAGACACAAAACTAATACTAAAACATTGATGCAACAAAAAATTGTTTATTCCTGTTGCATTGCTGCACTTTCCGTATTTTACTTTGAAAAAAATGGGTAAATCTGTGGCATATCTCTGCCAAGGCCGAACTCTTTTTCTTTTCAGTGCACAGGACGAAACTACGTATATCTGTCGCAGTAATTCCCAACCAGTGTGCCACGAGAGATTATGCACACTTAATAGATAATTAAGTGATGAATTATTTATTTACCTCAAAGTATGTATCAGTAAGGTGGTAGGGTGGACAACTGGTTCGAGCATCTGTCTCACAGTTCTGAGGACAGGGGATCAAATCCCGGCCCCGCCTGTGTGGAGTTTGTATATACTCCCCATGCCTGTGAGGGTTTTCTCCAGGCACACCCCATGTTTCTTCTCACATCCCAAAAACATGCATTAATTGGAGACTCTAAATTGTCCATAGGTGCAAATGCTTCTTTGTTTTGATGTGCCCTGTGATTGGCTGCCGACCAGTTCGGAGTGTACCCTGCTTCCTGTCTGGAGATAGCTTGGATATGCTCCAGCATATCCCCGACCCTTGTGAGCATGAATGGGTTAGAATTTGTATGGCTGGATGGATATATGAACTATTGTGCCAATATTGGGGTAGAAAAAAAAATGACGTTTCATGCACTGGCCTGGTTGTGAAAAAGATGGACAGCTATCAAGCGCTGTACCATATAGTCTTGTGCTGGTCGGCAGCAGCTGTTGTTTAAATGTAACATTTGCGTATAACACCAAAAACAGTGGATATCCAAAGTAATTTATCTTATTATTGCTCGTACTTGCATTCATCCCGGGACTTTGAGTTCATGGTCACCGGCAATTGGGAGCGTAGCGCTCGGTAAGATCCAGCGGCGTCCAAATTTGAGAAAAAAGCAAGTGGAGGCGTCTTAATCGGATGCGGATATGCGGATGTCGCAGCGGACTAACAGCTAAGCTCAAAGTAACCCAAGACACAGCCTCGCTAATCATTATTCATCCGCGGGGGTTCACTGATACTGGACAATGACCAGTCCTGAGAGTACCCTGCCTCGAGCTCAAAGTCAGCTGGGATTGGCCCCACTCAGTCATGACCCGAATGAGGACAACTGGCACAGAATCATCATGGATTAATGGATATGTCTAGCATTCAATCAATTAGATGCATAACGCAGTAAAACATTGCTTCTTTAGATGTGTTGTACTTTGTCATGAGATATTTTTGGGCCCAACAAGCACATGATGATAGCCACCAAAAGCACAGATGAGCCCCTAGCAGGAATTCCCCACTTTTTCCTTTTTTCTGTGTACCGGATGTGCAAGCTAACGGGAATTTAGCAACAACAACTTGTTAGTGAATTCTTTTTTTTTTTTCTTTCTTTTTTTTTTAAACTCAGACTCTTATCTGATCTGTGTGAAATTGGTTTACCAAACAAAATGCCAAGCACTAGCAGTGGACAAAAATAGCGAGCGCGAGGCTTATCGGATCGGCCCCCCAGGGCTTACACGTGCCCCGAGTTGATTAAAGGACTCATCGTGAGTACAAATGCACTCATATGTAAATGCAAAGTTAAAGTAGATATTAAGTGATAAGTGGGGTCAAGTATTGTCATTGTTATGCTTCAAAAAAATTTATGAAGTGTCCCCAAAAATTTTTTGACAAAGGGTTAATCTTTCTCACCCTAGCGATGCTTCCAAGAGACTTCTCTAAGGCTGGTTTTACCCTTCAAGTTTAAGTGCCCAATTACAATGTACAGTAATACCCATGCAGTACAGTTGTGCTTTGATATAAGATCGACCTGACTTAGGTTTATCTAATACGAGCCGTTGTTTGGCTGACTTTTTTTTTTTTTTTTTGCTTTGACCTGCTTGCAAACATTTGAGATGTGAGTGCTGTATGGTGGCAGTGAACTCATCTGAACTCACTTCAAAAAAAGCAAAAGTTTGGCTGTGAACAATTTTTCAAAAAAAAAGCGGCTTCAAGGTGTTTATTGCTACACCCAGGTGAAGCTTGTTGAAAAACTTGACAAATATAACAAAGAGAATTACACATTGTGAAGTTGGAACCACCGCATGGGCTTTATCTGTTTAGCTTAATGCTAACAAAAAAAAATACAAAATTTCATCGACAGGCTAACAAATAGCATCAATGCCGAGGCATCACATGTAGACAGCATATTTTTTTCTATCCTCTACAAAGAGTGACTAATATTACTGAGGAGTTTTGACTGGCTCTATTTACGTCAGTATTATACTACACATTGGTTGTCAAGGCGCTTACACCAGAAGAGGAGCAGCGCAATCTCCATTAAATTGAAGCAAAAAATACAAAATAAAAGTGGACAATAACTGAGTTTTTTCCACAAAACAAATTACAAAACTGTTTGGTATTTTTGGGGGGAGGGGAGGCTTTAAAGGATTAATGGCTTTTCCATTCAGTTCAACGGGGAAAGATTATTATAAGTTTTGAATCCCAAGGCACCACTGTACCAAGCTCGACTTGACACACATTGGATGTGCGATGTCCCATTCTGATCTGAAAGTATCCGATTCCATGTAATTTTTTCCCCCATGGTACATGTCCAAATTGTGCAACTTGATATGTTCTAATTTTAAGAACGCTGCGTAAATCGCACCTAAATCGTCTCGTCATCAATGTAGAATCCCCTCATATATCATTTTACAAAAGACGCACCACTCTGGTCTTGTAACACGACTCTTAAAGATGCCACTGTATTCTCGTGATTTATCCCCAACTCTCCCAATTCCTGGCGCCGAACCCGTAAACAAAAACACCGGCGGCATTGCTGAGAAGAGATGCTCATTAGCCGCTCGCTGACTTAAAGGCACTCGTTTAAGTCCAATAGGAGACATTTGGCATTTTGACATTTCCCTCAGTTTGATGGCAAACCTTTAGACACACACACACACACACGCACACAATAAAACTACAAAAAAAAAAAAAAAAAGCTTTTGCACGCCATTCGATTTAGGGAAGATAATGAGTGCAGTCGGCGTGATGGGAAGTCACTTATCATGTTGATCTGAACCTCATTAACGAAGCCGTGTTTACCGTAATCTCTGTAATGTATTAAAATCCCAGATATGACCATAAAAGGGCAGATTGGAAAATTGATTAATGGTTTGGGAGGCTTCCCGCGACTTCAAATCAATGACTTCAGTAAATGGTCTGCTGAGATGATAATTTGTGTGCCCATTCAACACCTAATTAAAACGAAGACAACTTTTAATTACTGGGGATTTAAGGACGATAGTTCTGATCTCAAAAATGAGATTTGTTTGCTGAACTGATGTCGCATAAAATATACTGATGTCTTTGTTTATCGCATTTTTGTCCAACTTCTTTTCTTTGCATGCCATTCTTCTCTTGCTAAGGCATCTTATTTTTGAATGTGACAAAAAAAAAAAAAACCCAAGAAGCAAGAATCCAAGAAAAGTGTCATTCTCATGCTGATCCATTCTGAGAAAAGAAAAGATGAAGAAAAAGTTAATCATTTAATGCTTTCATAACAGAAGTCTTGTGATGTCCTGCTGTATGTTGCTGTCGCCGTTTGGTTGGATGTTGGCTAAATCTCTCGTTTCATTCCATTCTTCTTTTCTTCTCACCCCATTTGACGTTGTTCCTTCTTTTGGAAAAAGTGCGACAAAACCAAAAATCTAAAGAAGAAGCAACATGTAGGCCATCTTTATAATGTTGACTAGTTTGAGTTCCCGCCATGTACAGTATGCTGATATTTGATGAACCTCTCGTATATCTTGAGCCAAAGTCTTTGAAATCCTTCTTGTGGTCTATTATCTACCAAAGTGAATAATCTCAAAACTTTTACTGTAATTGATAAAACCACTAATCAACATTTAATATAGCGAACCATTTCATGGTTGATGAAGCGTAGTACGAAGATGGAGTAGTCTATTGCATGAGGGCGGGGGTGGGGGGGCACTCAAAACATGATAGGTTCAGCATTTTCAAGTGTTATAATAATAAATTTTTAAGTGTGTATGTGTGGGGGGGAGACATGTTTAATCAGTTTTTGCGAGACATTTGAAGGCATAGTCGGTGAAAACAGGGGGGAATGGGGGCATAAGCCCACTCCCCCCACTCAGACAAACACACTTTGGCTTGCCTTTCATGTACCACATTGTTCCCAATATTACATTTTCACACCCCTTCAATAATGCCCCCCCCCCCGAGTATATGTTCCGTATTGTCAGCAAAATTTGATCTCCACTAAATTGGGTGACTTAAATGTTTCCAATAAACAAATATTAATCTAAATAAAATAAAATAAAATAATTAATATAAACCCTGCATTTAAAATGAAAACCACGTTAAAAAAAAAAACACATTTAGCAGGCCATAGCAAAGAATCACTGTGGGAATGCAAATAGGTTGCAGTTTAAAAAAAAAAAAGACGGCACATTTTGATATGTTGTGCCAAACCATGTTTAAAAATATGCGAGTTATTGCGTGCTTGGGGATGTGTGCCGTATGACTGCTTCTGCCCTTCGAGGGTGGATGATGATGAAGGTCAAGGTCGCTGTGCTGAAGACACACACACACACACACACACACACACACACACACTCACAAACACGCAGTTGGGTCTCCGTGCGGCCTTGGTCAACCTCCGCTTCCCAACAAACTTCCAAGCCGGCGATCGTCAGCTTTCCAGACCCGCTTTGTTCCATCAGCCTCTTTGTGTGCATGTGCGTGTGCGCGTGTAGTCACACGGGGTGGGCCTAATGAAGTTCCGCAGCACCTCGTAGCCCGATTAAACCGCTGCCCCCTACCTCTCAACCCACTTCACCCTCCCACCCGCCGTCCTCCACCACCCACCCACCTCTGGCGCTTTTTCTCCCCCACCCCGAGGGAGCAAGCTGGCAGGGAGCGAGCTGGCTGCTATGGCAACAACACGGAACCCTCCTTCTCCCACAGGTCTCCTTAGCAACTGGTAGCTTGGCATTGTGGTAATGAGTGTGCCCGGTGTGCCAGACTTTGTGTCACACCAGCGTGTGCGTGCATGTCTGTGTGTCGGTTGTTTTATTCATGCCACTTTAACTGAGAGCACAAAATTAAGAAGCTTATTTTATTAACATGTAACCCAAACGAGCACTTCACTGACTTATCTTCAGCCTGAGTGTGTGTGTGTACGTACGGTATACGCATCATATTGTGGTTTATTATGACACGCCGGAATGCGATTAAACGGGAAATGCAAGGAATTTTAGCGCGGTGTTTGTTCGGCAGCGGCACCGACCGAAATTGAATTAAATGCTGAGAATGATGTTCATTAAAGTGTGATCAGAGGTGTTCGCTGACCTTTGGAACGTGGGAAATGAGAATGTCGTTATTATGAATGAGAACGGGAGGGTTTAATAGACACAAAAGGAAAAAAAATGGTGATTTGAGTTTCATTGCGCGTGACAAAGACAACACAATTGAATCCGTTGACCATTAAAAGGTGAATGAATGAAGCATGTAGAATGTAAATTAAAAAAAAAAAAATCCCCGTCACTGTGATAAACTCATCCGCAACGTACCTAAAGCTCCCTGGCGACACAACCAACAAAATCGACAGACACGCCTCGTCGCTCGTAAAACTCGTAAGATGGGACACTCGTACGACCCAGCGCAGGCCGAACGACGCGACCAAACACGACTGACCTGCCACAGATTGCGCGGGGTTGTCCAACCACTTTTGAGTCGCCAAGCAATTTTGCTGCCATCTGTGAATTGATCCCAAATCGCAGCTTAGCCGTGTCGCGCGTCCTTGATGTAACAGCCAATCGGAAATGCCACGTCTATCACGTGATCTTTCACAATCGCATTGATGTTTCTGCGTAGAAGCGAGATGAAGTCAGCTGCTGCTGTGCTGTACAAGTATAGTAAATATACATTGTTTTACAGTATTTGATTACTATATTTATAATTTCACCTACCTGCAGTGTTGGGGAGTAATTACACGTAACCAGATTATGTAATTTAATCACAAAATTTAAATCACTGGGTTAAAAAATGTAATTACGTTCTAGTTGCTTTGGGAAATGTCCATGATTAGAATTTTTGTTAGATTTTAAAAAGTCATCCCAAAAACTCACTTTCACGTTCTAAAGCCAACATTTGTGATTGGCTCTCTCTAGTCATTTGGAATTCTGCTGTATCCTCCAACATGAAATATTTTGTCATGGAATCTTCGAGCAAGTCTGAGATTTAAATTCATAATTACACATTGGGAGACATTAAAAATGTTGACATTTTAGTTTCATCTTTATAAATATTTTTTACTTTTAATGACACCTTCACTTATCTGGGTTGTCATGATAATATTTTAACATTTGCATTTGCGACATACATTTGCCATTAGGTCAGCATGGTATGGTAGGGCTGTTTTCCGAATGCTATGCACAGATACAGCAACAATATTATATTACACATTTTTACATTTCCTCATGTATTATAATTAATATTCTATATTGGTTATTATTATGTAGTTTATTGGGCGGCGCAGTTCTGAGGACCCAAGTTCAAACCTGGACCCGCCTGTGTGGAGTTTGCATGTTCTCCCCGTGCCTGTGTGGGCTTTCTCCAGGCACTCCGGTTTCCTCACACTTCCCAAAAACATGCAACATCAATTGGACACTCTAAATTCCCCCTAGGTGTGATTGTGAGTGCGACTGTTTGTCTCTATGTGCCCTGCGATTGGCTGCCAACCAGTTCAGGGTGTACCCTGCCTCCTACCCGTTGGCAGCTGGGATAGGCACGAGCACTCCCTGCGACCCCCGTGAGGATAAGCGGTGAAGAAAATGGATGGATGGAGAGTAGTAGTAGTAGGTAAAAATATTGTTGATATTACATTGTTAGTGTCCTGTGCATGCATAGGCCTTAAAGAGGCGGGTATGGTTTTATTTTATTTGCAGTAAAAAAAAAACAACAAATGTGGTTTATCTGGAAATTAATAATTGTAATCCACTTTTTCACAAGAAGCATCCAAAGGTCCTGCTGATACTTAAGTTCAAAATCAAGAAAAGTAAAATGTAATCAAACATAGTGAGAGTACATAAAATTAGAATGACTAGAAAGTAATTGAAATTGTTGCACAACGTTTACATTTTCAAAAGGGTTACTTGCAATGGTTCCTACATTTCCATAATAATTGTGCCAACACTATGTAACTGTGATTAAAAAGCAAAGCGTGGCGAGTCTGTCGCTGAAACACAGATGCGCAGTAAATGAATGGATGAACATTGCCTAGAGCCTCTCAAATATCAACACTCTCACCTTTATTTCTTGCCCATTTAATGTTTTTGTCATATTATAAAACCGCTCAAGCAGCTTCTTCCTTGACAATCCCGCCATGTTGTTTGTGGTTCAGTGAAAACTGCAGTTCAGTAAATGCGCTGTCTAGACTTGTTTCCCCATAAAAGACAAGGCTTTCAGTTTTTGCTTTGTAGCTCGTCGAACGATGTGCGGTGGACAGTTGCCGACTATAATTAGTTCGCGATTGTTCAGTTAAGGCAGTCAATGACTTGACATTTTGTGAGGTGTTTGCTGACCTTTAGAATGTGGGGCATTCGATTTTTGTCGTTCTAAATGAAAGTGCATGGTGTTTAAGAACAAAACAAAAACAAAAAAGAAGTCCATTAGTTTGATTTTCTCTTCACATAACAGAGGGCCCATAACCAAATCCACATGGCATCTGCTGGCTATTAAAGTGCTCTGATGTATAAATAATAACGCCTTTAGACACACAGGTGCACATGTGGACCCGCAAAGACTCACAGGTTCAGATCCTGCCCGTCTTGTCGGGAGGGGGAACAAACCCAAGACTCATAAAGCATCTCCTCTCCAGCTCCGTCGCTTTCGGTGAACAAAGGCATGGCAAAGCCAGTGGAAAATGTTAGCTTGCTCCCTAGGCACGAAGCGTGTGAAGTGCGAGCAGGCTGCCGGCCCCACAGGTGGCCGAGCCCAAACACCTGTTGTGTGAATCCTCCGTGGGCGGGTGTGAGCTCGGCCTCCCTTGCAGGTATCAGCGTCAAAAAAAAAAAAAAAAAAAAGCTCTCTGTGTCCACCACAACACTTTTTTTTCTCCTTCTCAGTTTTAACATGCGTAGGCGTCAGATGCGAGGCCCAGATTGTGTCCCCTTTACGCCCACCGGCAACACTCAGCTGTCCCTGGCATTAGCCGAGTGGATTTTCCGATCCCCTGTCCGGGTCTCAGATGCTCCGCTAATCTGTCCGCGTCTATTTTTACCCTCCAAAGCTGTGGCAGCCCTTCGCCCCTCCGCCGCCGTTGCCGCCGCCCCGATGCCAACGCTTCCCTTTGGCACCGGGGGCGGGCTTCGCTGATGGCTCGCCAACCGTTGGCTGCAATTAGTGCACAGTCAGGCAGGAATCCCCCACCAACTCCATTACAGGCCCCTCTCCACGGCGGCTTCCTGATCCGGCGCGCTTTTGGCTTTCCATTCTGAGCCTTTTCGCGAATGGCACTCCCGCGGTGTTGCGGAATAATGGGGTCGGATATGGAGCATCTTTTGAATCACTCAACTGTACAAACTCAGTCAATTTGAGTACAATGGGAGCCCAGGGAAGCCACATTGATATATATATATATATTTTTTTTTTTTAACCTCCTCACATTTGCCTTTGACATTAGAGAGCTGTTGCTTGAAAAGTGCAGTAGCCACGGTGTAGATCAGGGTTGCCGAGACTTTTTTTTTTTACCCCAAGATCTACTTCTCAAGCATCCAGCCTCTCGTGATTGACGAAAACGTCCACGTTATTTCACTTGAATCTGTCTTCTGATGCGGATACAGAGGGTTAGCCCTTGATGAAAACCAAATTTGTACGTAAGTTGGATTGTCTGTTACTAACTCATGCTAACCCAGCAAGAAAATCAGAATCACTGTAAATTATTTGCATGAAAAACAAATGTTAAGCAATCAAATCAGTCGCGTTAAGTCTGGCAGTAACTGATGAAAATGCGACAATCTCACACCACTGCGGACGCTAGGTCATTATTCGTTGCATGTGACCTAAAACTACAATATCGAGCTTGAGTACAGTAGATCTCCTCAAAGTGGATTTGGAGTTCCAACCAATCATCATTCGAAATGTGAGCTAATCTTGCCAGAGTTTGACTCGCTAGGCAAAAATAAAGGAACTTTATCGACGAATCAACACAAAATTGTACCCGTGATTATAACCTTGAATACAGAAATGGAAATTGTGACTCGCGGATCCCAGTACGTCCATCTCAGTTCATCTCTTCCCTACGCTGTTGATGTCATCATCACAGTAAATATTTTTATGAAAACCCCTTCTAGACCAACCTTGCAATAATTAGTACGTACATCTGGCAGCTTATTGAATTCATTGTTTAAAAAAAAAAATAAAAATAAAGAAAATGCGTGGGCCCCTGGTGTGAACGCAATACTTGAATGACATTGTGAGAATAGTCCGAACACGCCATTTTACAAGCTGAGAGGAGCTTAAATCACTTGGTTATTGGATGGCGTTATTACATTTACGCACACATGCCCTCATTCAGATGTGGACACTCAGTGCAAATCTGCTTAAAAAGCATTAAAAGCGATGGCTGTGAAAAGATAGATTTACATATCTGCTGCTTAAGCTGTCTAATAATAACAGTCATGTGTGTTGTGGTTTTGACGAAAAAACTGATTTGTATTTTTTTTTTTTTTGGGCACCTGGGGAAAAAGTGGTAGGACACATTTAGGAGTCATCTTGAAACATTAAAAAAAAAAGGAAGTGAAACATGAATGGATGACTGTGAAGGAATAGGTTGCATATCAAAAATGTTTGCTAATGGCCGCAAAAAAAAAAAAAAAAATCTTTACATTCGCTCTTGATACTGGAAAAATAGAGCAGTAGTTGGACCGGCAGTGGGTAACTAATTTATTAGACCGCCTGTCAATCAAAAACTCCTCCAATTTCACCAAGCATTCCACGTTTCATCATTTTGAACAGGAATGAGGAGTTTCTCACTGAATTTCACTTTTAAATAACAATAATTTGACATCTTCATGTATTTACTATAGTGTACATCATTTCTGGACATTTGAATCAGATTTGTAGGATACATTTTTGGTGCTTAATCCTTCGTTTGTGGCATGATTTATTCCTGCTTAACACGTCTGTATCACCCTTTTGTGGGGTTTGCGTGTTCTCTACGTGTTTGTGTGGTTCTGGGTTCTTCTCACATTCCAAAGTACGCATGTGCGTTGAAAACTGTGTGAGTGTGAATGTTTATGTTATGTTATTTATAATATCCAGGCTCTGATTGACCAGCGACCAGCCCTGCACTGCACATGCAGTACTGTATATGGTTTTCGCACCAATAAAGCGTCTCGAAAAAAGTGAGTACAAACCTCACGCTTTTGTAAATATACACATAAATACATTTAGGTTTATTAGGTAACATGGTAGCATAGACAACAGCAAACAGGCATCCCATGCAAGGACCCTGTTGTTTATTGTAAATGCTAATTTGCAACACCTAACCTGAGAAAGTTTTTTTTTCATCAGAATGAAACCCTAAATCATTTAACAATGACAAAATAGATCAAATACAAAGAACGAAGGCACATTAAGCAGTGACAGTGTAACAGAAAGTCAAATGCGAGCGCAGCTATTATGCAGAAATAACCAGGATTTGCTAGCTTTTTTGAAAGTGTTGACGTTTGTAATACTTTTCACATGTTCAGGTAGAGAAGTCCAAATTTTCACCCCATTCACAGAGAAAGCAGTCCAAGCAAATTATGTTGGGCAAAAGGAATGCAACACGCCCATTGATTTCTAAACCAGTGGCAACAAAAGTGAGTACACCCCTAGGTCAAAATGTCCAAATTACACTCCCTCTGGAGTTAGCCAGAACTTCACTGGCTGCCACTAGAATCCACATCCACTCTTCGATGATGACGCCACTCGTGGAGCTGGTGCTTGTTAGAGACGTTTCCTTCCAAAGATGCTCAATAGCGTTTAGGTCTGGAGACATGATTGGGCAGTCCATCTCCTTCACCCCGATTCTTGTCGTGCAAGAAATAACTGCTGGTGCCATTTATCAGACTCCACACTGATCCAAAGAATCCAATCCTGCTCCTAATGCCAGTAATAGCAGCTTTATAGAGCCTGCGTGGCTCGTAGGCCGCTTGCAGAGGTGACGGTGTCGTGCAGCGGAGGAGTAACTGTTTCTCACCTCCTAATAGAAGACTCGCCTATTTTTAATCTCTTCAATTTGATTGCATTCCAAAAACAGGCCGCCCTGCCCATCTGTCTCGCTTAAAGAAGCACCCTAAAGGGATTTTAATCATCTCGCTCGAAGCTGCTCAGGCAAATAGCTACATCTCTTGCTTGCTCTCTCACACTCTCTCTCTCACACTTATACACGCACACACACACACACACACACACACACACATGCACACAAACATTCCACATGTTCTTGGTTCATAGTCTCACTTGTCGCCAGTACAACATATTGTCTCGGCTCCTTTGTGTCATATCTGTGCAGCCATTAGGCCCTTTAGACCTCATTCAAGACTCCCACAGACACCAATCCCACCCCCTCCTCCCCTTTCCCTCGACCCTGTCCCTATTTATCCCCTAGATTCTTTATTTCCCTTCAAAGGGGAGGAGGGGGGAGAACAACGCCAGCCGTGACATCAATCAGGGAAAGTGAATATTTAGCCGGCGCTAATTTCCACCAATAGCCCGGAGACAGGCTTAGCTGACAAAACTCATTCCTGCGCAGAACAAAACTGTGCCTGTGTTGAGCCCCCACCCCCGCCCCCTCGCATCACCCGCACCCCCACTCTTCCCTCCGCCATTCCCCAGATCCATGCCGCCTTGTGCGCATGGAAAGAAAAAAAAAATCACAATAAACACAGTTAGTGCTTGTGTTGGTCCCGCTTGATTTAGTCCCATCAAATGAATGCACACCATGCAGGGATACCCCTTTTGACCAAGACATAATGGCTCCATTCTACATGAAAAATGCCGGGGTAATACCAGTGGAGTGTGGCAAGTGGCTCTACCCGGTGCCACGACAAGAGCAGCTGCTGTGTTCCTTAGCGGGGCCTGCTGCTTCTCCCTCGAGCCGGCTTCAGTCGGGACCGAGTGCTTTTATTCCCGGACCGCCCGACGGGACCGTTTGACCCGGTTCCTCTCACCCCCTCTCGGGTTCTTCTTTGGGGGTTGGTAGAGTGGGGGGGCTTTTCGAAGGCACCCCTTTGTGCGCCTGGGATGGGGCCCCTTACGGTACCTCAATTTTCCCATCCCTAACACTCCTCGTACCTCAGAATACAGCTTCGTCCATGCCAATCAGGTTATCCCACACAAATCATTGGACTGGACATAACTATTTCTTGCTTCAATCACTCCACAATTCTACAAGCAAGATTCTGATAGATAGAAACACCTTCAATATCCACATAGTATCCTGCAACACATTTTGAGATATGAGAAAATTGACTTACAAGCTCAAATGTGGATCAAATTAGATTTGTAATTCAAGATAATGATCCATCCATCCATTTTCTTAGCCGCTTATCCTCACAAGGCTCACGGGGAGTGCTGGAGCCTGTCCCAGCTATCAACAGGCAGGAGTTCACCCTGAACTGGTTGCCAGTCAATCGCAGGGCACATCGAGACAAACAGACACACACAATCACATGTAGGGGCAATTTAGAGTGTCCAATTAATATTGCATGGTTTTGGGATGTGAAGGGAAACCGGAGGGCCCGGAGAAAACCCACACAGGCACGGGGAGAACATGCAAACTCCACACAGGCGGGTCCGGGATTGAACCTGGAACCTCAGAGCAGTGAGGCTAACGCTTTCCAGCTGAGCCACCGTTCCGGCCCACGACAATAATGTAGTGTAGAAATAGTTTCAAACAGAAAAATATCACAAACTGCGATCACGAAACACTTCAATATAAATGTTTAATTTTAAATTGATTTTACTGCATCATCCTTAAAAATAAATGACTTAAACAGTCAGTGTAATTTGACAGCGTGGCATCGCACTTGCAATTGTCCACAATCGAGCACGAACAATCACGCGCGTAAAATTTGTTACGAGTAAAAATACGTAGATATTGAAGGACGACTTATTTTGTGTAGTCTTGACCAATGTTCACTCTGAACTGTGCCAGTCCGCAATTGCGCACTTGTCGCACACTCTCAGCGCACATGAAAACCGATCCAGCGCAGTGAATCACAGCCCCACGTCTTTTTTTTTTTTCAACATGGAAGCACACGGTCTCCTTCTACTTCCTAGTTTACCTGACACCGACCCCTCCGCTCTTAAAGGGGTACACTCATAATTACAAACAGAACACACACCCACAACTTTATATCTGTGGGCTTGACTGGTGGATCACACCTGTAACTTTATAACTGCGGGCATGACTGACCACGCCCGTACATTTTTCAAATGTGAGTGATTGCTTCAATGTTAATTGATTTGATTTTTTTTAATACACTAGAAGTACAATGTACTGTACCCACAAGAAAGACACTTGTAACATCCACTAACAATCCAGGCTTAATGTACCTTTTCCTCAACATTGAAAGATCTTGGTCTCTTCTTTAAGGTTCATCACTCCAACGAGACTTCCTTGACACCAATTACTAATTCCAATTAATGCTTCACCACCATCTTGTGGCAACTTCGAACCTGGAAGAAAACATACAAAATGGTTAGTCTTTTAGCAAACAGCTGAGAATACGTTCTTCAAGGAGGCGGGGACGGAGGGGGGCGCAATAGATTAATTTTTGTTCACTCACTCATTGGCTTGACTTTATGAAGCAGTCCTGACAGAGAGGAGTTGGGGGGATAAAAAGCTACCTTCAATGTAAACAAAAACATGGGTGACGGGTGTGTTTTATTTTGTGAATGCGCTGTATAATTAGACTGTCAAGACTTACTGAAGTCATCTATAACACTCTTAGAGTGGACGCTTCTATTTTACATTAGCGCGAAACGTGCTGTGTACATTAGCGCTCGGAGTTGTTTCTAGAGCTCGTACAAACACTCAAATGACTGTACCGTGTTTATTCTTTTGGCTTTGAGCAGATACATCAACTTGCATGGCTTTTTAATGCATTTGAGATGGCCTCAAAATCTGAAATATGCCACGTGGAGCATTGTAGGTGCCATTTTAAAAGTGTCCCTGTCCAAAAACAGCACTAAGATACTGTTTTCTGTGTTTATGGATATATAATTAATCTGTCAACGATCTTGAAAACAAATCCACATCAATTACCTCAGTCATCTGTAATAATGTCAGATCAGTCTGCACATGATCATGTCATGCTAGCCCGAGCGTTGGACTTAACATTTCGGTTCAGCTGTTTCTGGTGGTTGCATAAACACGAAAATGATCAGATAAGTTTTTTTTTTGTGATAGCCTTTAGCACATGTATGAGAGTCAACACTGCTGGGAAATGGAAGCTACGCCACATGGAGGTCACGAGTTCCAACCTCAGACTGTTCCACTCAAACATGGACAAAAAAAAACTTGGGGAACAACAGCGCTAAGATAGTATTTTCTTTGTTTGTAAATGTATAATTACACTGTCAACAGTCTTGAAAGGAAACCTACGCGTTTTTAAAAAGTACATTTTAGCGATGCATCAAGAATATTGTGATTTAGCGACTGCAATACTACTGTAACCAATAAATACAGAAAAGGTAACATAAACAGAGTACAGCTGGTGTAATCACAACACCTATTTTGTAATAATTAATACATTGTATTTTTTTTGTCCATCCATCCATTGTCTTTGCCGCTTATCCTCACGAGAGTTGCGGGGAGTGCTCGAGCCTACCCCAGCTGTCAACGGGCAGTTGGCGGGATACACCCTGAACTGGTTGCCAGTCAATCGTAGGGTACATAGAGACATACAGTCGCACTCACAATCACACCTAGGGTCAATTTTGAGTGTCCAGTTTAATGTTGCATGTTTTTGGAATGTAGGCGGAAACCAGAGTGCCCGGAAAAAAACCCACGCATGCACAGGGAGAACTTAAACTCCACACAGGCAGGGACAGGTTTGAACCCGGCTCCTCAGAACTGTGAGGCCAACGCTTTACCAGCTGAGGTACCGTGCCACCATTTTTTTTTTTTTGTCATTTCTGTAATTATAGACTATAAAATCCATGACGAATCAAAAGTTTGGGGCCACCAAGACACCGATTCACAACATTTCTAGGAAAACACACCGTTATGTATACACTTCTGAAGATAAGGAAGTTTCTCAGTAAACGTCAATCTTTTGAATGATGGCAGGAAATATAGTTTTGTAGTGTTCTCTTTGTGTGTGTGCGTGTGTGTGTCCTATTTGGCTGTTGGATCAAGCACAATGTAAAATCTGCATCGCCTTTATGCCAGAACAGTTTTACTGTGTCACAATGTAGATTTTGAGTTCCCTCTGTGATTTCTTTGTATTTTAATTAAAGACTTCTTCTGGCGGCACGGTGGATCAGCTGGTAAAGCATTGGGCTGACAGTTCTGAGATCCTGGGTTCAATCCCGGACCTGCCTGTGTGGAGTTTGCGTGTTCTCCCTGTGTCTGCGTGGGTTTCCACCGGGCACTCTGGTTTCTTCCCACATCCCAAAAACATGCAAGATTAATTGGACAGTCTAAATTGTCCCTCAGTGTGATTATGAGTGCGACTGGTGGCTATCTCCATGTGCCCTTCGATTGGCTGGCAACCAATTCAGGGTGTACTCCGCCTCCTGCCCGTTGACAGCTGGGATAGGCTCCAGCACTCCCCGCGACCTTTGTGAGGATAAGTGGCTAAGAAAATGGATGGATGGATGGATGGATTTCTTCTTCTTCTTTTCAATACCCTATTAAAACACACTGGCAAAAAAAACAAACTACAAACAAATTGTCATGTTAGTGTATGTGCATATGACTTTAACAGGCGGGGCCTGATGGTGTGGCGTTTGATGTTGGCAAGTCTGCGTGAGTGTGTCTGGGTGTGAGCTGTGGCTGACAGCAGGCCCTGTGAGAGTGTGCTTGTGTTTTCGCGCTCTTCCAGCATTCAGTAATTGGCTGAAAAGACCCTGGCTATCATTTCCTAATGCGTATACGCGAGGCCATTACAGTACTGACCCTGCAGCCCCTCTGGCAACTGTTCTAAATTTCCATTTTCCCCGTTTCCTTGAATACAACATTTTTCACCGGTCCTTTTTCTGAATAAGACGTCCCACCTCATCTGCTGATTGTCTTTTTCGCAGTTTGATGATGTGCAATTATTTTTATGATACTTATGACCGTCATATTGCGCATCAGCATTGGTGCTGCTGCGCTGCAGGTTGATTATGATTATGATTATAACATGTCTGTTTCACCATAGTTTATGCAGTCAGTTTTGTAGTTATTTGTATCTGTCAGGCTTTTAATTTGACTACAAACCAGGTGGCTTGCTCTCTATTGTCTAAATCGCCAAATCAGCTATCTCGACATTTTAAACCTAATGAGAGTTGATTCTGATCAGCCAAGAGAATCTTGTTCACTTTAATTGGCTGTGATTGGGCCTTCTCAATGACCTTATCCTCTTTTACTGAAAACCATATTATCCCCTTTTGACCTAATTCGGTTTGTGTGTGTGCTGGCCTGCAGTCAAAAAAAAAAAAAAAAACTACAGTATTTTCTTATAACTCTAGAACCCCACCCACCCCCCACCCACACTCCTCTCAGAAAAAAAAAAACATTATGGAAACAGAAAGTGCATCTGTATAGACCCCGCCGCCACTTCATTAATTATTTAGCGGCCTTTCTTGAAGGGCCGTTGTATTAAAGATGGGGGGGGGGGGGCATGATTTGAATAGGAAGTAGCTTCCCGGACCCGAGCGTGTGATGTGTGTGTTCCCCTGTCATTGTATGTTTCTGCGGGCTTCATTTGTCTGGCTCGGTGAGCCAGGGGGCTGGAGGAGAAATTTCCATTCTATGAATATTTAATATATAATAAAGTTTTTGATTTTATTCTATTCAATCTGAAGGGGGTGAAAAAATGGCAACACGAGCTAGACCCAACTAAAGGACAGAGGTTAGCTGGTGCAACTAGCACGGTTACACACACACAAAGATATTCTAAAATCATAGCCAATTCTCTGTCAAATGATCTATAACATTAATGAAATACTTAGTTTATTGTTAAACTTAAACACCCTGTAAAATGGACTTTTACAGGGACAGTTTAATATTGGTTAAATATTTTACATTCAATAGCAAAGATGAGGCATCCATTCGAATGTGCTCAAACATAATCAAAACGAATGTACAGTATGAAAATGAAATAAATATATACCACCTGGAGAGCAAATTTGGAAAAATTCAAAAGGAAGGCCAAGAGGAAACCATGTAAATGTCCAAACATTGAACATTAGTTAAACTATGGGAAATCCCTTACAAGATCAATAACCGGATGAATATGATGCTGGAATTGTAATATTCTTTTTATTTTTTAACATGGAGCCAATGGAATTTTATTTGCAAAGGACACAGAGAGAAGTGAAGTCAAATAAATTATTGGAACATCCTGTACTCGGCATTGGACTTATCCCATTCTACAGGTGCGTTATCATCACGTTACATGCAGCGCCGCCATTGGATCCCAGAGGATCCTGGCTGCCCCCTGCATCCATGGTGACCTGGCATGGCTCTGTGTGAGACGCCCAGCTGGGAGTGCCCCTGAATCTACTTGGGATTAGCCCAGGATTGTCTGGGATTACGCTGGGATAGAGAGGGATTAGTAGTGACTGCCTGTTTTGGGGGCGTGAGGGCTATCGTTTGGCCAAATTGCCCCCCACCCCCCCTACCCAATTCAGTCTTGGGGGAAGGAGAACTGAAGCACGCACCTGCACTGTGGGAACACCAGCAAACCTGCCCCGTTCTCTCAGATGTTCAAAGCAGACGACGCGGTGCAGACGGGCCGCACTGATGCCGATGATGACGGCCATGGCTGGCCACCGTCAGAAATCTCCCAAATCTCTCTAGCAGGTGGATTCATCAGATAAAGAGGGTTTGGGATGACAGCAAATCCCTCCAAGTTTAGTGTGGCTGCTCTTCCCTCACACGGGGATAAAATTGAGATTTGAATCAGACGGGTCACACAGAGTTTTAGCCTGAAGTGCAAGTGTAGCGCGGCCAGCGTTGGCCCCATTTACTCTCCGAATGGTTGCAGCGGCTTGAAAGCCTTTTACACATCTTAACTCTCATCACAGCCATGTAAAAACTCTTTTACTCTGAAGTACATCATCAAAACACAGACATTGCACTTGTCTTGAATGTCTCAATGAGGGCAAACAAGTATGTTTGAATGTAATAAAACCCAGTCCCTGTAGGATTTCATAGGCTGTTTTTTCATTGTTGAAACCCAATAAGACAGTTTCTGGCTGAAGTTGCCATATTTTATTTGTTTTTTTTTTTTTTTGTATGGAAAGTTGTAGGAGCAATTCAAAATTTTGCTGGTGATGATAAAAATACAATCCTGAGACATTTACGTAATTCACTTTTGTATGTAAATCGGAATATGTAGTCACTAGTCAAAATTTATCAGAATTACAGAAACTATTTTATAATCAAATGAAAGATGGTATAAATAATTCTTTGCCTTCACTCCTGTAGTTACTGGGCCCACTGAAGGAATCACAATTTCATTTGGTGCCGTCCATAACCATCATACATCTTGGGTCTGGATTGTCCTAATCCCAGAACCCCCTGCAATTGTATTTTTTTCCCCCATGGCTAACCAAATTGGAACCCATGTCTCACAACAAAGGGTCATGATTGCCAAACATGGTGCGTGTTTTCATGCAGTCACTGCGGTTTCACGCATTCGGATAACGCGATGCGCGGCGTTATCAGCGCTACTGTCTGGAATGTCGACAAACGCTTTCACCACAAAGGGGCGTCTCGGGTGTTAAAGTTCACACTCCGTCTGTAATACTACGACAGTAACATGCGCGTGGACTCTAACCGCCCCTCCAACATAGGCACATTACAAAAAACAATAAATCTGTGTGGCAAAAATAGAATTAGATGGCCATCTTGAAGGGAGGTGTGTTAGGTCTGTTCTTGAAAATCGTCATCAAGAGCTGATGGTGAATTTCATTTAGGGCACGATGTGATGGCGATGATTTGGAGCGATGGGAAAGGTTGACGGGGGAGAATGAGGGGCGGTTCGGAAGGAGTGCGGGGTGGGGGGTTGGCGCGTCGAGAAGCCGTCAGTACCGGGGAGCGGGCGTCCCCTGTGGGCCTTTGCACAGCCGAGATGAAAGGCTGTTTAGTGTTGGAGCAGCGGCATCAAAAGAACCTCTCGCTTCCTCCAGCACCCCCCATCCCCCACTCTCCTTCCATCTCTCTCACACACACACAACAATATGATATAGTTCTGCCGTTGCACGTTTACCCGGTTGCCATGGTGATGCGCCACCGGAGGTGTCACAACGAGATAACCCAAGGAGGCATTCACAGATCACCTGAATTCAGTTCGCCTCCCATCTCTCTCCCTCTCTGCGCGTTCTCTGCCAGAATTTGATTTATTTTGTTTCCCTGGTGCGCACTTCGCCGTGAATACAAATAATCTGCGACATAATGGAGATGGTGGAAGTGTGCGTACCCCTCAATCTCAATAAACCCATTGTACCACTATATTCCCAAACCACAGGGGATGCTTTTATAATTTGATACTTTTCCGACTTTGAGCGCCAAAACGCTTGACGGGCCAACAAAAAGAGCCAAATTTTGCGCATTTCGGCAACTTCAGCATCTAGCAACCCTTGAAATGTAAATGACAATACAAAAATTAGATCCTCAGAATTACCGAGTCGATGACTATACACGCTGCCAGGATAATGGGAAAGTAATTGGTGACACACTGCATAATTGAAAGCCGAGCGATTGAAAGCAGACTTGGAAAATGATTGTTGTGGGCACAGAAATGTGCCGGATAAGAAATGACAAAAAATAAGAAGCACTCAGTGACTGAATAGAAACTGGGGGTTGTAATGGAAACAGAAAAAAATGGAGGGGAGGTGAGGACGGGAGATTGGAAGTGGCAATGGATATTGGAAATTGGGATACATCCATTAGCCTTCCTTGCCCCCAGCTCAATCTCCTGCTACATCCTCCCATTCAAGGCACACTCGGGAGGGCAACAATGGCTGGCACTGAGCCAGACTGGCACAGACTTCAAACATGCTGTACACCCATCCGCAGCAGCTCGCATCAGGGCCCAGTCTGAATGGAGACGTAGAGGAGGACAGCTGGATTGAAAGAAATGAAAGTGGGAGGACTGACGTGCGTACCGAGAGCCTCTAAAGACGGAGTCGCGGCTCCCTTCAGGTTGGCGGCGGTTGACAAGGTCTAAGCGCCTCGTCACCTCGGGCTGTCCTCTGAAGGTGTTTGTGTTTTTCTCTGTTTTACGACACAGTGACTTTGGTTGACACTGATTGCACAGAAGTTTGAGTACAGTAATAATAGATGTAAAAGTGACCTGAAGAAGTAGGCATACTTGTGTGATATCACAAAGTTTCAACTTCTTTGAGGACATCTATCCATTTCGGGATCACTAGGGATAAAGCTAAAACTGATCGCGCCTGCCTGAGGCTGACAGATGGGACGTATCCTTGACTGATGGTCTGCCAATCACAGAGAGACAGTCAACCATTCACACCTACAGACAATTTTCAGTCCCCAAAGATCTGAACATGCTGTACATTTTTAAAATTGGAAGTGCCCAGAGAACACCCGCAGGCAATGTACACTACATTTTGGGGTCATTACACTAACACCAGTCCCGATTTATTTTATTTATTTATTTATGCAATACAGAGTCAGAAGAATAGATTTTCATCTCTGTTACTGTCGTAACTGTTTTTTTTTCATTTATGACCTT
The DNA here is from genome assembly GCF_019802595.1 of Syngnathoides biaculeatus. NCBI lineage: Eukaryota > Metazoa > Chordata > Actinopteri > Syngnathiformes > Syngnathidae > Syngnathoides > Syngnathoides biaculeatus. Next base: position 29,218,290 of record NC_084644.1, read on the forward strand.
GAAACATTTCATAAAAACAGTTTAAAAAATTGTTACTTTATGATTATTATTAACATTTCTTTCTCTCTCTCCCTCATTTCATATCTCTCTCTCCCCCCTCGCTTCATTTAGTGAGAGAGGGAGAGAGAGAGACAGAGCGTTAATGAAAGACCATTGCATGATACGACTTCTATTGATGCACATAGCTGCCATAGGAACATAATTCCATCATAAATTGAGAACCCCTTGCATTGGTCAGAAATGCCAAAGACCCACAAGCTAAAGTTCACTGCTGACAACAGAGAAGCAGGATTTGAAAAATTGCTATATAGAGTGTTTTCATTTGTTCTCTAACACATATTTTTTTTATTCTATGTTCCTACAGAATTCCATCCGTCACAACCTGTCCCTTCACACACGTTTCATCCGTGTCCAGAATGAGGGCACTGGAAAGAGCTCCTGGTGGATGTTGAACCCCGACGGAGGGAAGATGGGCAAAGCCCCAAGACGGCGAGCTGTCTCCATGGACAACAACACTAAGTATCTGAAGAGCAAAGGGCGCATTCGAGGCAAGCGGGTCGGACGTCCCGGGATTGGAGCAGGGTCAACTGTCGTGGGTCTACAGGGCTCCCCTGACCATGGGAGCCCACCGCATAAAGGTCTACCTGGTTCTGGAGGGACTTCTGGGACAGACAGTGAGTTTGACACCTGGACAGATCTCCACTCCAGGGCCAGCTCATCAGCCTCCACCCTGAGCGGGCGTTTGTCACCCATCCTCGCAGAGGGGGAACCGGAAGAACCTGATGAGGGAGGCCTATCCTGTTCCACCTCCCCTCACCTCTACCCATCGCCCACTGCCCGCTCTCCATCCATGGGGGCAGGCAACCGCTGTCCTCCCCTTGAGCAATTGCCTCAGCTAGCAAACCTGACAGGTGCCATCAGTCTTGATGAACAGCTGATGGAGGACGGCTATCATCACCATCATTCACAGCAGCAACACCAACAGCATCCTTCTGTTGGCAGGCATAAGCACCAAACCTCAGTCTACCACTACAGTTCTGGTGTGAAGAGCCAAGTCTCCTATGGTACAGGCGGGTACGGTACGACAGGCATGGGCATGATGCGCCACCACTCGCCCATGCAAACTATCCAAGAGAACAAGCCAGCCCGGTTCTCCGGGACGATGCGGACGTACTCCAGCACCAACGCATTGCAGAGTCTTTTAACAGGAGGGTCAGCCGGGCAGCCGTACTGCCCCAAGGAAATGATGCTTGGCCTGAAGAGAGAAGGTCATCCCTTGATGTCGTGTAATGGCTCCAACCCTCACAGCCACCACGCCGGTCATCATAACGGCCACGCCCAGAGCCACAACAGAACTCACAGCCATACGCCTGCTCATAATCACAACTCATCTCATAGCCTCAGCCACAACAGCGTCAGCCATAACCACACCCCTCCCCGAGCGCTACCCCTGAACCCGTGCAGCAACGGTAACCCACTCCAGACCTATAATCACAAAGCTCCTTACCTGTACAGTCCCCCGTCACACGCTCACCTACCGGCATCCACCACTCTGCCCCCCAACCCAGCGGGGATGCTTGGCATGCCTCAGGACTCCTGCCACTTGGCCACAGCGCCACATCCGCACCCTCGTCACAACCATTACCCTGACCCACAACACCAAGCCATGGCTAACGGACCCTTCCACCACGGTCAGGGTATGGTCGGCAGCAACGGTACTGGCGGGTATCACCACGGGTACCACCAACCCCACCCGCACGATAGACTACCCGCTGACCTTGACATTGACATGTTTCAGGGCAGCTTGGACTGCGACGTGGAGTCTATCCTCCTCCATGACATAATGGACTCTGGAGAGGAGATGGACTTCAACTTTGACTGCTCCCTTGCCCAGGGGGTGGGCATTGGAATGGGAATGGGGATGGGTGTGACTATGGGCATGGGGATGGGAATGAGCGGATTGGGTGGTGCACAGCAAACCCACAGCAACCAGAGTTGGGTCCCTGGCTAAAAATAACCCATCCAGCACCCAGACAAGAACAATCTTACCCATAAAGCACTGTGCTCAACTGTGACATTCCTGACTTGACACAGAGACTATAGGACCATGTCTTTCTTTATTGTCTGTCGCCCCTTCCTCTTTTTTGGTACCCCCACCTTCCCCTGCGATCTCACTCATGTCTCATTTGGTATTTCCTCATATCAGCTATACTGTGATGACAATCTCTCAGCATCATTGATTCTTGTCTACCGTGAGAGCTGAACCTTCCATGCACTTTATCGCAAGTGTGTTCACAGAGCAGCTCTTGCAGATCCCGGCATGTTTTGATTTGATAAACTGTCAGAAATCAAACTCAAATGGGACCCTTAATCAGTCATTGTCAGAAGTAGGGACCAAAAAGTACAACAACATAAAAAAAAAAAAAAAAAAAAAAAAAAAGATTCCTTGCTGAATTATGATTGCAGCACGTTAACACAAAAACTCAATAAATGCAAATCAATTTTTGATCCGGAACGGTTTTCCTCATAATGAAATTCATGCTCATGAGGTCCAATCAATTCTCACCAATGTCTTAGCGCGCCATTCCTGTTATTTACAGCCTCATACATCCAGACCTTGGCACTTTGACTCTTCTGTTGGACGCGATGTTTAGTTAATGTCCTCTTGCCATTCGGGCAAGGCGCGTTGTCACTACATCACCAAATGGATTCTATCATTATTCGCTTGCATGCAATTTGGTGAATTAAAAACTTGTATCACCTTGTCTCACCTGGGCCTCTGGAGGCATTCACTCTCTCGCTCTTTCTCTCTTGCCCCACTGTCTGGAAGTGGCTCTCTCTCCCCGCCTGCCAGTGGAGACAAAGTGGCCATTACTCACAGTGAGCCATTAATGGGGCTTGATTGAAATTCAGCATCTTGCTTTTAATCTCCAAAGTGATGCAGCAGCGATGCGTCATTATTGAGAAGCTAACACATTGTCCTCCCATATCTCACCGGGGGAGGTAGTGGGGGGAAGTAGGAGTGGGGAGAGGGGATTGTCGAGAAAGCTAAGACGCTGCGATGCCAATGTCAGTGTCCACTTCTGTGCGAGATGGAACAGAAATACATCCCTAAAGCGAAACTAGTTCACGATTCGAGGGCTGAGTTCTCACTTTCTTCCATTCTCTTTCACGTTGCCCTTTGGCAAATTGGCACGTCGGAGACTTAACCGTAGAGCCAGCATTTATCTAATCTTTCAGACAGAACACGCTCCCACTGTGGCTTCACACATTTGGATAATTTGAAGTGTGGCTACGTCACCACCGGCGTCTTTGACAGCGACAATTGCTTTTGATGTAGCTGCGGTGGCGCCTCACACTCTGGTTTGCTACGCCTCAAGATACTTGGTCGAAAGCCCACCGCCATCACGCATCGCTCGGTAGCTTACGCGCATGTGACAAATCCAGCACGCAGGGGGCTAGGGTCGATGAGAAGCCCGTAAAGCCATCCACACACACACCGCAAATGACATCCTCCCACCCCCGAACGCCTTTTTCTTTCTCTGTGTTTATTCTGTTGTTGTGTAGTTGTCGTTGTGTCGTTGCCAACCAACAGCGCTGACGTATTAGAAGTGAGGAAACTCTTGTCGGTGAAATGATGTCGGTAGTAGTGCAAGTATGACCTTCTTCTCAGCCTCCGGTCGGTCGGTCGCCCGCCCACGTGTGTGCTTTGCTCAATTGTCTCTGTGTTTGTGAGTGGAGGGGTGGGGGGTGCAGTGCGTGTAGTGGAGAAGGAGGAGCGAGGGGGGGTGGTAGTCTGAAGCTTCTTTATCATTGGCCTTGAGAGAGTCATAGAGAGGACACCCTTTTTTTTTTTCTCCTTCTCTGGCTTCTCCAAGGAGACCCTCGCTGCATTTGGGCTTGTAGACAAAAGCAAAAGCTGGGTTGGGGGTGCGGTTATTGTTAGAGCCAAAGGTCAAACGTGGCAGAGACTATCAGACCATTAAGTGAGGTAAACACACCTCCAATTGCAGGGCTTCGAGGTCGCACTGGTTCCAGTCAAATAGACTGGTGGAAAAGGTGTGGAGTCTTTCTCAGCAGAGTCGTGTTATTAGAACTACACACACGCGACACGCTTCTATCTGAAAAAAAAAAGAGCTATACGTGATGTCTAATTTTCCTATATTTATTTATGAAAGAGATTGGTCTTTGTCGAATCCTAAATGTGGTAGTTGTTTGAGTCAACGCCTGTACACCCTCTCCTTCCTCCTCTTTTTTAAGATGTCAACCACCCCTCCTCCTCCTTCCCATTTTACTTACATTTATTTTGTACAAAATCTATATATATTAAGAATATTGTAAAATAGTTTTTAAAAAAAAAAATCTCAAAAGAATATCAGTTTTGTTGTCTATTTCTTTTTTTTTCAAGAGAATGTATCTCATCATCTGGTGACTGTTAAATAAATGCATTTAAAAGAAAACGCCATTTTGTTTCTCGTTACTATTGGAACATAAAAATCCCACCCAAGAAATCCTTTGCATGGTCAAGCTGTAAAAAACATTTCAATTGTTTTACAATATTACGAAAAAAATCACTCAAAATATGAACATATATCAATATGAACAACCATTCACAGTCACATTCACAGCTTTCAGGCAATTTAGTCTTCAATAAGCCTACCGTGCATCTTTTTGGGATGGTGGAGGAAGCCGCTGTGCCAGGAGAAAACCCACGCAGGCACGAGGAGAACATGGAAATAGAGGCCGGGCTGGAGTTTGAAGCCCAGTCCTCAGAATTATGAGATAGATGTTCTAACCAGGGGAGGAACGGTGGGTCAGCTGGTAAAGTGTTGGCCTCACAGTTCTGAGGTCCAGGGTTCGATCCCGGACCTGCCTGTGTGGAGTTTGCATGTTCTCCCCCCGTGCCTGAATGGGTTTCCTCCGGGCACTCCGGTTTCCTCCCACACCCCAAAAACATACAACATTAATTGGACACTCTAAATTGCCCTTATGTGTGATTGTGAGTGCGGTTGTTTGTCTCCATGTGTCCTCCGATTGGCTGGCAACCAGGTCAGCTGGGATACACTCCAGCACTCCCTGTGACTCTCGTGAGGATAAGCGGCAAAGTAAATGGTTGGATGGATGTTCTAACAGTCCCCCACCGTGCTGTCTGCAGAAATAATCAAAAACCTCAAAAAATGCAGTTTATCGGTGCGCTCACCTGAAAAATGAGTTTACCTGAAACACTTCAATTTTTTTTAATACTGTACCTAAAAATACCACAAATTAATCGACTTTCACCGTGTGCGCAAAGAAATTATTTATTTATTATTTATTTATTTATTATTTTTATTATTATGTGGCACGGCGGAGCAACTGTTGAGCATTGGCCTCACAGTTCTGAGGACTGGGGTTCAAATCCTGGCCCCGGCTGTGTTAAGTTTGCATGTTCTACCCGTGCCTGTGTGCTTTTTCTCCAGGCACTCCAGTTTCCTCCCACATCCTAAAAACATGCAAGATTAATTTGACACTCTAAATTGCCCCTAGTGTGACTCTTTTCTGTCCCTGTCTCTGTGCCCTGCAATTGGTTCAGGGTATACTCTGCCTCCTGCCCGTTGACAGCTGGGATAGGCTCCACGACTAACTACCCTTGTGAAGATAAGGAGGTTAGAAAATGGATGGATTGATTCATTTCATGTATTGAACAAGAGTTTTAAAAAATACATACATTGTATGTAAATATTTGTTTATGAACTTTTACATTACATTTCAGTCATCATTCGGTAATAATGTTATGAAATTGTTTATTGTGCAGTATATACATACAGTATACAATGAAGAACTTGTCTTTTATTTGTCTTTTATGTGGACACAAGAGAAGAAAAAATATTTAGCAGTTAAAACAGATGTGATATGAATTCAATTTACGTGCATGCATGATGAGAAGACAAATTTAATCTAGATCTAATTCCGATTGACCGTCATTCATATTTAACATGCTCAGACACTTACAAATGTCATCAAATCAAATGAGGTGGTACTTTTTTGTGCTCTTAACAACCTGGATTGTATCGGTGCACAGTGATTAGGTGGGTGTCAACGGTTTTAAGCCTTGGCAGGGGGGTGGATGGCTTAACTTGGAATGCTTGGTCTTTGGTTTTAATGCGGACGAAATGCTTATGTGAGGATGAGAACGAGAACTGTGACAGTCTGGGGGCATCATTTGTCTGCATGCGAAAACCGCTGTGTGTGCATGTGTGACCGTGCGTGACTGTGTGCGCTCGACACACACACACACACACGCAGGCGGCCAGATTGTCAGTGTCGGAGTAATAGGTGTGTGTCATGAGGCTCGTTATGGCCCACGAAGCGGGGATAGGTTGGCCACAGCTGTCCCGCTCCCACTGGAGGTGTTTTCGACAGGAGGAGTCTGCAGCACTACAGCGCCATACTGCCGGGCCCCTGGGAGACCACCGACACATACACTTCTCCCCCCGCCTACACTCATGCACAATAGCATAAGTACGTTTAGAAACAACGCAAAAATGGCAATAAAAGAGGTATAGTTTTATATCATTTATATCAGTAAACCCATGATGCGTTTTTCAGTTTAAACTGGCAACTAATTCTAATGACTGTCCGACAGTTGGCCAGTGGTTCTCCTGCTATTCCAAAAGTAGAATTGCCGGTACGTGAGAAGTTCAGTTGGAAAAATACACTTAAAGAGACTTCATTAAAAAGTTTTTCTCCAAAAGGCCATCGTTAATTAGACAAAAAGCCAAAACCACGACGTTAGATGATGCTCTGTGATTGGCTAGCGACCCGTTCTTCCTGTACGCCACCTCTCGTACAGTACGTCAATACATTTGTAAACCGAAGACCCCATTAAATCTAATGAGTCTCTGCTGGTCAGTAAATGTACATTTTACTGGAGAAGCATCATCCACATCATTAGATGGAATGGGACACACACACATACTTAATTTCCGCTAATATAATCTTGCTTTGAATACGATATACTACAAAGTCACCAATCTTCAGCTGCCATGTAAACCAGTGGGCAAACTGATCCAAGAGATCTTCTCTAAACTTTCAAACTAACATCCAACTCTTTGTTTCAGTATGTTTAGCAGAATGGCTGAATGCAGCTGAATGACAACATTCACAACAGGTGTTTGATCCATGAATGGATCCATGAAAAATGTTCTGGTTCAATTAGAATTGCTATTTGAACAGTTCATCATGCTGTTCACATTTTGTCATCCTGGAACTGCAATAAAGTACTGAAAAGCTGGACAGCTGGACAAGTACATTCAAAAGTTTAGAGGTGATCAAACGAAGTTCACTTGGAAAAAGTAATCCAGTAATCCCTTTCTACTTTGCAGATTACCTATCGTGGATTCAGTGCATCGAGAATTTATGAAAAAAAAAAAAAAACCCAGCTCGCTACATACTAATCCCCGCAGTGACAACATGGACCAATGAAGTAAAATAAATAAATTAATATAAAAAAAACACCAGCATACATAACTACAATACTGTAGCAGAAAGCCGCATTGATAGAGTATAATGCGGCATCCCCAGAAAACGAGAAGGAGCTATGAAGCAAAAAAAAAAAAAAAAAAACACCATTTACCCCTACTTTGCAGTTTTTCACTTTTCACAGGTGGGTCTGGTACCAATTAACCGCAAAAAAAACGAGAGATTAGTATAGTGCATTTTAGGTTCACTCTGAAATTTCACCCTGGGCCTAACTTCTTCTGAGCAGTCGGATGATGTAGAAAAAGGCAGAACGCTGACACCAATTCGCAATGACCACACACAGGGAAAGAAGTGAGGAGCTGGGTGAGGTGTGATCTCTTTTTGATGAGCTAAAACGTTCCGTCGCATCTCCATTGGTTATGATGATGTCCACTTTGGAGTCTGGCGTGGGTCCAGAGTGATTCTCTCCTGGGAGGCGTCCAGGGTGCAACAGACAGCCAGGCAGTTCGCTCGGTCCAGGTGCTGCGCCTCGGGGAGGGTGTGCTCTTCTGTTCCTCATTATCGCAGAGAGAGAGAAAGAGACAGCGCGAGGCAGCATTAGCGCATCATTACTCATCCACTCAAGCATCTGGGAGCAGGTCCTTCCTCCTCCGTCGTAGATGCAGACCGCCCTGGAAGCTAAAGGCTGGCTGGGGACACTGCTAAGCAATAACCGCTAGCAGAAAATGTCCTTGAGAGAGATTCTCATGTCTCAAAACTTCTCTTGGTTATCTTCATAGAGACTATCCTAGCTGACTTTGGGCAAGAAGCGGAACATGCCGGGACTGGTTGCCAGCCAATCGCAGGGCAAAGATACACGAACACACACAAACTTTAGAACTGTGCGGCAGATGTCATAACCACAAGCCCATCGTGCTACCACTCCTTTTCCCCTTCCAAATGAAAAAAAAAAAAAACACATTGTAAGTTATCTCAGTTCATAAGCGCTATTGTTCAAAAAATAAAGACAGAAGTTTACAGTTTTAAAGCTGCTCACAAGAATGGAAAGTAGCTAGGCTGAATTACTCCCCTCCACACGTCAAGTCTCTAAGCAAAGCCGTGGCCCTCACCTGCGTGAACATTCTTACGTTTGTGGCATGACCTTTTCATGGTGGAGTGTTTCTATAGGGCTGTACTATCGTAGACGGCTCAACTGCTGTCAAAAACAGGCATCGACTGGTATCTGGCAACCGTTAACTTGATTTTCGTGCGAGTGCAAGGCTCTCTTTCCCTGGTTGCCGGTTTGGTAGACTGATCTACGCCAAGCTGGGTGTATTGGCGCAGCGAAGTTGTTGACTTGGAGTTGCACTTGGACTGCTTTGGACACCATAGTTACATATATTTTCCCTTTTTTGTCAACTTTTATTGCAAACCAGAGGTGGATTTTCTGCAAGCGATCCTGTAGCCCCACTGAGGCCTTCTGTCTCTGACAGTTAGCACCTCCTTGGGTGTGGTGGTTTTTTTAAAAAAAAAAAACTCCCTCTTAGAGTCCTGTTATCCTTCAAATTGTTGTGTGCTGTACGGTTTACTGTTTTAGTTCATCCCAGCTCGTCGCTGTCCATTTTAAATCTGCATTTGACACTACTTACATGTCGCCATTTCAGCTCTGTTGCCAATCATAAATTCAGCATTTCGCAAGGCACTCTAACTTGACATATTAAGTGACATCGTTCAATACAATCATCCTCCAATATACATCACAATTCATTGTTTGCACCCCTTTTATATTGTATATTTACTTGCTTTGCTCTTTGTTACTGCAAGGGAGTAAAATAACAGCTACGTGTCAGTCAACCACAATAAGGTAAATACTGTAAGCAAGGCAACAAAGTGATAGATAGGAAGGTTATCAGTGAACAAAAAAAGCTGAAGTTAAGAAAAAAAGTGGAACATCTAATCGGTTTTGGAGCTTTCAATCGATAATCATCTTTTTGAGAAAACATCTTTGCAACAATAGCACTTTTGCACTGGATTATGTTGTTATTTATTTATTTTTTTGCATTCAAAGAGCTATAACACGCAAAAGGATGAGCGACGCGAGCGACCGTCAAGAGGGGTCATCATAAAAACCTTGAGGGGGTTTAAAATCGCACGCAAAAGCCCAAACAATTAGCGAGATGTCAGCGTTCTGTTCATCCTCGTGGAGGCGACTCTCGGCATTTAAGTTATTAAGGCCGCCTGCCAAGTCGACCAGGGAGGAGACTTTGCATTACCTTGGACGGCTTAAATTTCATCGCGTCAACGTAAACAAGGCCACTGAAAACAGTATGGGCAAACATTAATAACAAGACTTGTTGTCGAGCACAAGCCCATGTATTAAAAGAGCTGCCAATCACTTGCCGCAACTTCAACCTGTGTCTGTAACTACACAATACAGTTCTCAGAAGTTCATGCGTCACCGTGACTATGTTTAGAGTCCTTCAGTCATTCCATTGTGCCTAATCAATATCCAGTACGGTGAACCCTTGTTTAATGCGACGGTACGTTCCCGTGACAGGTGAAAAGCCACAATTTAGAGAAATACTTTCACCCCTCCCACATGCTTTAAACACAATGAAACAGATTAAAACGTCTTGAACCCCACTTTTTAAAGTATTCCTCAGTGCTAATTCTGAGTCTGCCACTGTCAAGAAATGATTGTCTAATCCATACATCCATTTTCTTTGCTGCTGATCCTCACGAGGGTCACTAGGAGTGCTAGAGCCTATCCCAGCTGTCAACGGGCAGTAGGCGGGGTACACCCTGAACCGGTTGCCGGCCAATTGCAGGGCAGATAGAGAAACGCAGCCGCACTCACAATCACATCTAGGGAAAATTTAGAGAGTCCAATTAATGTTGCATGTTTTTGGGATGTGGGAGGAAACCGGAGTGCATGGAGAAAACCCACACAGACACGGGGAGAGCATGCAAACTACACACAGGCGGGGCCAGGATCAAACCCGGGTCCTCAGGACTTTGAGGCCATCGCTTTACCAGCTGATCCACCGTGCTGCCTCATCTAATTATATTGTATGGTACATTATATACAATCGTGTAACATACATTTGAGGGAACGAAAACACGTGTGCGTCGTTCTCCAAATAATGGGCAAAGCTTCCTTGCTTCGGCTGTTTGTCATTCTCACTTTTTAAGTTTACTGTAAAACAGACACCTAAAACAAAAGAGAATTAAACAACGCATATTATCAATTTCAACCAAACCGCATAGTGAAAGTCCACTACATTAACGCTACACAATCTTGAAATTCCATAGATGAGCTAACGATAATTAGGGTCTACGTCTTAGTAACTAAAAAGAGTTTGGGGCAGTAGTTTTCGGTTTGAAAAGACTCCACCCAAGCTTCAAATAATGTAGATTAACTTGTCATTTATCTCACCACAGTTTCCAAAATACGGTAGGCCTACATGTTGTGCAACACTAAATTCATACTTCCTATACTGTAAAAACACGTAATTTTAAGTGACCCAGGAAGGCAAATCATCTGCATCATTTCTTGCTAAAATACCAAAATTGAAAATCTTCACTTTTAATAATGTTGCATTTACGCAAGCACGTTTTGTGATGAATCCCAAACTCCCAATGAACTGAATAATGGTTGAACAAACCCTTTTTTACTAGCCTCTGAATTCAGAACTAGCAGTTTTGTTGTGTGTGTGTAATAATATGAGGTAATCATGCATTTCGATGGCTTCACAGTCAAAACGGCTTAAACCATAATGTCAATGTGCCCCATGACAAAAATGAATTCGAAAGCCTGGGGTGGGATAGCCTATACTCACTACACATTGGAACAGCACTAAAAAAAATAATAAAAAAAGATAATGCAAACACACTGCAAAGGGCACTACGTAGTGAATAGGGAGATATTATGAACGCAGCCTGTTGTGTGTGTTTGTGTCAGTGTGGACTAGCATTTAGACTAGAAGTCCAAATGGGTGCCAGGTACCTCGCATAAGTCCAATAATCTGCTGCAGATGGCGGCCTGATGGCAGCATCTATATTTGGTTAGAAAAGTAGACGTAATTACACACTTGGCCTGGTATCTTAAAACACACCGGACACTTCATTCACACAGCCACAATCTAAAAGGGCCCCAAAAGCAATTGTTGCTTGAATCGAGATCATTGCGGCAGAGTAGCCAAAAAAATGGACTCAAGTAAAAGCCACTTTGGGTTAATATGGCTCATATCAAAGTAAACAATAGTACTCTAAATAAAAAACAAAAATAATTAAGAGTAGCTATTCAGTTTTTTTTAAAAAAGAAAGAAAATCCTCAGAAATCAAACTAATTTTTGAGAAAATTCGGATCCTTTTTTTGACAAGAATGTCAGACAAAAATATAAAATTGATACATGGTAATTTAAATATTGGCCACCAATATCACTTTACTGTAACCCAAAAAAAATAAGAACAAAAATGAAGGAAAATTTAGTTACAACACACATGCACGCACGCACACACACACACACACACACACGCTTTAACTGGACTTAACATGTTAATGACAACTAATGACCAAAAAGTTCATCTGTGAAAAATGTCGATGGATTTTAATCACAGCTGGTTTCCCGACTAACGCAGAACCTTTGTCTGTTGATGCTCGATTTCGTGGTACACCGACTGAACCCGCTGACGCACACATCAGACCTTGACTAAACGTATCTCTATGTGGCTAATTGCTAACACAAGGAAGGAATCGGATTACTTTTGTGAGGCACATTTAATGTAAAAAAAAAAAAAAAAAAACCCTACTCGATGAAAGCTGCAATGAAATTGTGGTTTTGTGGAAACCGCGTACCATCAGATCACTGCAACCTCATCTAAATACAAAGGATGTTGCCGCAAGCACAGACAGTTGGTGCTGCTAGCGCTAGCAATAGCGGTACAAGTTCGAAGAGTGGTCAGCAAACCTAACTCGAGCAAGTGACCGGATTGGGGACTTCATCTTGTAAGGCAACATCTGAGGAAATCACAAACTCACCCGTAAAGGGGAACCTCTGGAATGTCGACCCAGAGTAATAATAGAAGATAAATGTCCTACAGCTAGTGACATGCAATCCAAGTTTTCAACTGCCGCGCATAAAGAAGATTATTTCAGGCAAAACTCAACAACTTAATGACACCTAAAAGGAAACAAAATTGGATCCATTGGAGAAGGTTCAAAATGCACCTGTGACTGGGGATCATTGGATGTCACAAATTACGTCGGCGTCAACGCACACATCGCTGATGTCACTGCCGAGACGTGGCGTTTCAATTTTGCAGACGACAATCAACAAGCACTGTGCTGCAAACTGTCCAGAGCAATTTCTTGTACTGGGAATTCTACAAAAGGTAACCATGACTGGAACACGATATCGTGGACGAACGCTGATCGGTGCAGCAAGCCGCCATCCGTTGAAACACAAAGCGTGCATTGCTCACATTTTACAGAGGCATCAGCGTTAACCTCGCTGAAAGAGGGTTTCAAACATTCGCTTGAAAAATAAATCTTCAAATGACACTAAGTTTTGTTCTATTGGATTTTGACCGGGGAACGTTTTTGTATTGAAATACACTTAAATGCGTTTTTGCACATTGAACAGCATTCAGTTGTGTAAGATGCAGTCTATCGGAAGATCATTTGCAACTCAGATTTTGGCCAGCACACTAACGTATCAAGCGACAAAAGTCCACTTTCAATGGAGACTTCTGCTGGGCAGCACACTTGCATATTGGTTAGCACGTCTACCTCAAATTAAGGAGGCTGTGTGTTCTGAACTCCACTTGGGCCCTCCTGTGTGGAGTCTGGATGTTTTCTGTACTTGTTCGTTTTTTCTTCTGGTACTCCAGCTTCTCTTCACGTTCCAAAAATATATGCTAGGTCATTGAATACTCAAATTTGTCCACAAGTGTGGGTGTGAATCACCTAATAACGAAGTTTTCATGTGTCTATTTCGCACAATAATTGAGATTATGTTTACACTTTTATCAAAACTACATCTTGATAAAAAAAAAAAAAAAAGTGACAAGTAGTTAAAAAGTTTGGTTGGGAGCTACCATATTTATGATGTATTTAAATGGTGATGTCATCGTGTATTTACGTCATGACGGAGCAGGCTCAGACTTGCGTTTCTCTATTCTGAATGATCATCTACGAGATGCCGAAATTGTACTTCTAATCATTTTGTCATAAGGAATATTCCCCCCTCTGAAACCAAACGAGATTCAATTCAATTTGGCCTCTTTATTCCGATTGAGGGGTTTCTATCGAGCATTTTCATTGGGCCTGGGCTTCCTAACCGATAACACTCGGAATCGAAGGGTCCCCGGTGTGCCTGGCCTCTCAATCCCGAGTCAGCTGGGAATAGCTCCAGCTCGGCCGCCACCCAACTCAAGTCAATGTATGGACATTTTAACAACAAAGCCAATTGGGATCATTGCGACAAAACTCCACAATCGTGATAAAACACTCGGAAAGCCTTCGAAGTGATGACATAATCAGTGGGTTTCCGCTATTCCAGTACGACCTGATTAAAAGACAATTACCACGTTAAGGCAGCGACCGGTTGGTCCCTCAACGGCCACACACAAAGCCTTTCACCTTTCCCCCTCTTGTCCTCATGTCACCCTCATCACCCCCCCCCCTTTCCCCCCAAGACACGTCTAATCAGATCTTTGCGCATCTCCTGATCCACTCAGGGAGGATGAGAGGTGTTTGTGTGGCTGGGAGGAGAGAGGAAGACACAGAGGAGGTTAATAAAGCACAAGATGACACAATTAATGTCAAATTAATGCTCCTCGCCAGTGTCGACATCACCTCCCTCTTGTGTTCCTCCTCACCCGACCTCTGTCTCCCCCTCCTTTCTATCATTTACTTCCTCCCCCATCTCAGCACGAGTTAAGATCACTATAGCATACAGCACAGTACTAATAGGGGTTGGTGGGGGAGGGGGGGTGTTGGATAAAGAACGGGGGGAGGTTCATCTCCATCCTGATTGGTGTCTCTAATTACGGCTTGATACTAAGGAGTAATTAATGAGTTTGCGGCTGATGGCAGCAGCTTTGGAGCATCAGCCTGCGATGGCGGCGGATAAGAGCTGTTTGCGACCTCCCGCGGGACACACATGCACGCGTGCACGCATAAATAATCCAAAAGTGCCTGCGATTATTAACAGTCACCACAATACCCGACCACCCTCCTAAACCTCGCCGTTGACAGCGGCAAGGTGAACTTAGGTGAAATACTTTCTTCCCCGAGAACGCTGACATTAAATACTAACAGCGGCGGCATATGTGACATTTTCACATGAATTGATCAATGAAGGCAAGAACATTTTGTTTTGAGAATCAGTTACTTTTACTACTATGAGTCCTTGAAATATGGCCAGTTGATGTCATTCAAAAGGGTACATGCTCTAAAGTATACTTTCCATACATTTTATGCCAATATGCCCAAAATTAATGGTTTACAATGTGTTTTCGGAAGATGATAATCCCATATTTGGTTATATAGGATGTGCTCCTATTCCTTAATGTGCCCTCAACATGAGAACCAACACAAATACATCTTAGTGTCGTAGGAGTTCCTTTTGTTTTCTTCTTTTACAAATGTAAATGTAAATCTGTAACTCGAGCTGTCTTTACTGCTAATGCCACTACTGGAGCCATGTTGTTGCAATACACCAGAGGGATATGTGAGTTGATGTGCCAGGATGGGATATCTGGGACGCAGACAAATAAATACAGTTGTACCTCGTTTTTTTGAACGTCTCTGTTTTCGTACAAATTGGTTTTCACATGAAAATTCCGAGATGTTATAGCTTTGGTTTTCAAACGAAAACTGGTATTCGAACGCCCCGACCAGCTGACCCACGATGATTTGTTATTGTGCTTTCGAACGCACCCCTGAAAAAAGTGCGGAAACGACGGCGCGCGACGCAACCAGTTGACCCACACACTCCTCTGCAAGCGGACGTGTCCTGGTAGTGACTTTTTTTTTTTCCCATTGAGCTTGAGGATGTTGCTAAAGGAGCAACCGTGTTGACCAAGCAGAGGCCACAAATCTTGGAGGAAGTCGAAAAGTTGCTTCTCATTTTCGTGAACGAGCAGCAGTAAGCTGGGGATAGTGTTGGTGAGGAAGGGAGGAGATGTCGTCTGATGAGGATGAGGGAGGAAGGATGTCTCAAGTGTCGATATTAAAGCTATCTGCGCTAAATGGAACCACATCCATAATTTTGTCGAACTCCACCACCCTAACAAAGCAGAACGTTGCAGAGCACTACAAAATTTTCAATGACGTTGGTATGAGTTACTTCAAGGAGGTGCTCAAAAGACGGCAGTAAAAAAATCGACATTGCATTCTTTCTTTGTTAAAAAGGGGCGAGTCACCACCACCGAAGACATTTGAAGCAGTTGTTTTGCATTGCTTTTTTTCTTTCGTTCCATTAACCCTATCTCTAGTTGCAAGTTAAAATTTTTGTATGTTATATACTTTCTGTGCAAATAAAAAACAATTTGTCTGTTTCTTTTCATCCTTTTTATTGCTTGTTTAAAGTTATTTTGCACTTTTGTTAATAAAAAAAGGTTTACAAGGCTGGGGGGCGAGTCGCTGCAGATATGGCAATGCACTCCCAGCCTAGCATACTCTACTAGGCTAAAGCATACATTTTAAGCAAAAAATAAATATATTTGTTAAATGATTTAATTATATAAAATATTTAAACTATACATGTATTTCTACTATGCAGCTTATTATCAGGAAAAGCTAAAAAAAAACACTTTGAAAATTTATTTTTTAGGCTTGGAACACATTATTTCATTGTCCATTCATTGTAATGGTTCGGTTTTCGAACGTTTCGGTTTTCAACTGGCCTTCTGGAACGCACCAATGTTATTTATAAGGTACCGCTAGGTATGGATTTGTGGAAGGGTCAGAACAATTGCATGTCTCTAAAATTATTATGAACTTATCAAGACAAGAGTTTAATGGGTTAAATGAGTAATTCAATCATTTAAAAACAGCAGAGTATGAAGGGCAACATAAATTGTGTAACCCACATGGTTTTTATAACATTTTGTATATGTTTACTTGTTATGTAGGGTTCTGGGTCTTCATCACAACCAAATATGATGTAAATACTTGCTTGTGGGCTTTTCAAAAAGTGATTTGGTGAACCATCTTCGGCGCAACTGACAAACTGCAGCATCCTGCTATAGTCCCCACAAAGACGGCGAGCGCTGAAGCTGAGTCACCCCGTTGGCCCCCTTGGGTGACCCTCACAGAGTGCGTCACCTGGGAGATAGGGTGAAAAGGTGAGGGAGGGGGCGGAGAAGGAGATGCAACGCACGACACAAAAATGAATACGAGTTAAAAAAAGAAAAGAAGGCGGGGCCTCCCAGTCGAGCGAGTAACTGGAGCAGACTTTCAGCTTGGCTGCTAACGAGCTCGCTGTCGCTCTTTCATTTTGCTCTCTCTCTCTTTCTCTTCGCTCACCCCAGCAACAAACACACACACACACAATGGAGGCAAGGCCAACTCACTGAAACAAGCGCCATCTTTTTCACGTATTGCTCTAAGTGATGTCCTCCCAATGGCAGACACTTCGTTAGGTACCGCGCCCGGTCTCTGTAACGAGATGGCGCTACGAGAGCTGAATAATCCGGAGCTGAATATTAGAAACAGCTCACAGTGCTCCAAAGTACAACCACAAAAGTCAAGACATACATATTGTAGAGTGAAGGCTCCCTGGAATATAAACATGGAGCGACCACATGTCAGATTCGGTTTGAGATTCTACAAGACGCAGTGATGGGCAGTCAAAAATACGTTATTACTGTACTTAGAGATGGACTGTACTGGATTTGTCTGGTGACCTTATTCTTTTGTTCTCCCGGTTTGAAACCAGATGTTTGTTTTTGTGTTTGTATTTGTAAATTGTATTTAGATTGAATGGATTTCTTTATGTATTTATTCAAGATTGGTTTTAGATTCAGATAATTATATATGCTTTTTTAAGGTCTATTTTATTTGGATTTGGAAGTTTTCAGAAATATTCAACTACTTGAAAATATGTATTCATGACTAACTTTGACTAAATTAGATATTATTTGGGGGGGGGGTGGAGGGCATATCATCCTGCATTTAAAAACATTAATCTTGACAGAACAAGTGGCTTGTGAATCAGAATCCTGTCGCTACTCCTTGTACTATCCATCCATCCAATTTCTAAACCGCTTATCCTCAAAAGGATCGTGGGGAGTGCTGGAGCCTATCCCAGCTGTCAACGGGCAGGAGGCGGGGTTCACCCTGAACTGGTTGCCAGCCAATCGCAGAGCACGAAGAGAGAAACAGCCGCACTCACAATCACACTTAGGGGCAATTTAGAGTGTCCAATTAATGTTGCATGTTTTTGGGATGTGGGAGGAAACCGGAGTGTCCGGAGAAAACCCACGCAGGCACGGGGAGAACATGCCAACTCCACACAGGCAGGTCCGGGATTGAACCCGGGACCTCAGAACAGTGAGACCAATGCTTTCCAGCTGATCCACCGTTCCACCCACTCCTTGTACTATTTTAAAATAAATAGATGTTGTACAACAAATGAAAAATGTCAATGTGATATTTTGAAATAGACTGTGATGGCACATTTGGGCTGCCACTTCTCCTACCAGAAAGTTTTCATTTTTTGTTTGAAAAAGTGCTTACTTTAATCAAGATCCCTTGCCATCCCAAGGCCAAAGGTGTCATGAAACAACGGTACGGGGGCGGACCCAAATGCACGACTTTGGGGCAGAGGCATAATGTTCAATGTGGTTTATTCCGGAAACTGGGTCATACACGGTGTACCAGTCTGACAAGGCAGAGTCACAGAAACGCTAGCCTGGGCAGGATCCAAAAGACATACAGCAAGATCCGATGACTCTGAGGCAAACTAACGAACTCAACAGGACAGGATCAAACAAAAGGGCACAGAATCGTTGTGACTAGGGTCACTCTAATTTACTCATTAGAAGCGGAGAGTCCCACAGACAGTGAATGCAACTCACTCACGCAAGGCAACAAACTGGCAAATGCCAGTGACAAAACCTCCAACTTAAACGCCTGTCTAATCACAGTCCCGATGTGAAACAGCTGTGACCGGTGACAGGTGTCATCTCCCAGACCAGTGGCCTGGCCACGTCCCTCTTGGCAGTGGCCAAGCCTTGCTCATTACAAAAGGTAGAACTCGATTTGTTTTTGTGTGCGTCTAGCTGCCACAAATCGTGCCTTAAAACCAATACCCCCATGCCAGCATCCATCCCAGGCAAAACAGTCAATCACTGGGCATACACAAACAACCAACAACGCTCACATTACCACTTTTGGACAATTGAGAAGAATCTTCATTGAAAATCACATAAATGTTTCTGAAATGTGAGTGAAAACTGGATTACCTGGTGAAAACCCACAGAAAGGCCAGTGCAGCAATTCGAACCCAAAAGTTTGAGGTAAATCTTGCTACCAATAGGCCACCATGCTGTCAAAAATTGTCCCTGAAAGTTTAAATCAGAGCAGCTGCAAGATAAAATCACGTACAGTATGTGTGAAATGGAATTTGTCTTTGCCGGTGGAGAGGACTCTACAGAGTCACTGAGTGCCCCGTGGTACTGGACCCTGTGGTGGAGCTCTGCCATGGGACTGCCTAGCAGGAAATAACTCGAGGCTTGGCTTTGACAACAAGGATGGCTGAATTCAGAGGGCATTATTATTATTATTATTATTATTTTCCGGAAGAGTCCGAATAGGCAATCAGGGAGGATGAGGGGTGCGTGCCAGGGCATCCATCACGGTGTCGTGTAGCCCACCCGGCGGCCCGCCTCCCCAATCGCACCATTTCTAACACACACTGTCGACATATGCGCACAAACGAGAGTGTTAAAAAAAAAAAAAAAGAGCCCAAATCTATTGGCAAGCACAGCTCTGCTGCCTCCCAGACACGTTGGCCATGCCGCTCACACACATACACACTTACCATTCCCTGGGCTGGAGACAGGGTACAGTGTGTAATACATTGCCTGGCGGTGCACTGGTGCTTGTGGGCTGTGTGTGTGCGTGTGTGTGCGTGTGTGTGTGTCGGTTGAGGGAGGAGGGGGGGGGGGGGCAGTCCAGTCTAGACGGCGGCGATAGACATCTCATTAGGCCTCCCCTGCAGCCGCCACCGGCAAGCAGCGCGTCCTTGCTCTGAGTGGGGTGGGTAAGGAGGAGTGGTGGTGTGGCGTTGGGAGGCACAAACGGGGGGCCAGGAGGGGGCGACAATCAAAGGCCGAGTCAAGTGAGGAGAGAGAGACGCACATTAGACAATGATAATAGCAATAATTGCCTTGATCCTTCAGGAAAAGCCCCCCTCCTCTCCCTTCGCAACCGCTGGCGCTTTCTTTCCTCCTTTCCTTTTTCCTCCCCCTCCATCTTGCCTCCTGCTGCTGTTTCACTCTTAATTAATTTCTCACTGCTCAGCAAATCCCAAAGCTCAGACTCACGGCGGCCGCGATCGCGGGCTGATCTTGGATCTTGGCGTTGAAAGACGCGAGACGCTCTCGACTGGCCTCGAATCAGATCCTCGTACGGGAGGTCTGCCGGCTGACAGTCGCCCTCGGATGTATTTCATGACAGTGTGTCTGAAATGAAATGCTTTGTACTTGCGGTTTCAAGAAAGGTTCTGAACCTTGTGGACAACCTTCACAGAAAAGGCGAAGGTGCACAGTGGTGGACCGATTCATACTGAACTCGTTGGGTTTGGAATTCAACGTGACTGAAATTGAAATGTGATTCAAGGCAGGTGTGTGAATATTACGGTGATATAGTGTATGTTGCAGATGGAACATCAATGGTTTCCTGGAAATCTCAGAAGTACAGTCCTACCTCAATTTACAAGTGACTTCTATTTATTTATTTATTTTCAGATATGAGCCCTCACTCGATTTTTGAGTTGCAAGGGAAAATTCGAGATACTTGCAAAAGATGGTGGTAATGAACGTCACAACAAGCAGCCGTTTGGTAGATAAGGAACAGTTGTTAAAAAAAAGAGGTCAAGTGCTTGCTTCAAGCTGTTTATTGCCATCCCCGGTTACAGTTTTCTGTGAAATTACATTCATTCCACATTGTCTATTTAGCCAATTCAAAATACCTTGGACTCACAACAATCAGATAGCTTAATGCTAACACACTATGCAAAATGGCATATATGAGCTAATGGAAATAGCGTCAATGTCACATTTATCTTAAACTTTTAAAGCAACTTATATGTATTTTCAAAAAGCCACAGGCTCACATGCAGACAGACCCTACGATATTTGTGAGAAAAAAAACAAAACATTATTGCATTAGTTTTGTCAGTCTTCTATGTTGAATCATGAAATCTACATAAAGTACAGTCTATGCGTATGTATTAAAGTACCCCTCTGGTGGTCAAAGTGCCTACACGCGAGTCTTGGAATGAATGAATTGAATTTCCATTCATTTCAAAAGGGAAAGAGGATCTAAGATACTCGGTAAGTCTGGGGAACTAGAAGGCAACCCATTCGGAGTCAGTCCGTACTTGGAAACAAGCCGCATCTTCCCTTGCACGTCCCGTAAATTGGCTCATTATGGCCTCGTCATGACAACTTGGCGTAGCTCGTAACCAATCTGAGACGCCGCGCATGCTTTATCTTTATTTAACGGGAATTGACCTTGAGTCCGCATGAAACCTCGATCCAGGACAGACCCGAAATGAAGATGGCGGGTGTGGAGGTTAGGGAGGAAGTTGCCAGCGCAACAATGCAAGCAACCAAACTGACAGGGGTGCGAGACACTTAATTTGCTGTAAGGTTTTCTCGGCACATCAGTTTTCACTGTACAGCAAAGTTTAGATATGTTTGTAAGTGTTTAAGGATTAAAGTGTGTGGTATATCTGTGGTCTAAACTATTAAGATGGGCAATTATAACCATATCCCTAAATAAAAAAATAGTGCCAGTTTTAGGGGAAATTAATTACACAGGGAAATTCGCTGATAAAAAGTCATTACCCTGGCCTTGTCTATTTCCTTTGCAAATAAGTAAGGTCCACTGGAAAGCTCATTTTGCTATCACCACAAAAGCTAATTTAATAAAAGATGGAACTAAGAGATTTACTAAGTCTTTAGATGAGATAATAATTTGTAAAAGTAACAGACCATATGGGGACTGATCAATAGTACTGATTTTGTGGGGGAAAAAATATGAAATTAACCATATTTTGACATAGAGTAGGTTTCTTCCCAAAAGTGCTTCCAGTCCGGCAGAAGTAAGGGTTTCGGCATCTTTTGAATGCACTCCTAAAGCCGGCTCCTCTTTTTGGCCCCCCCCAAAAGTCAAAGATTTAGACAATAGTTTCTGTGATCCAAAGGTACAATAGTCCTCTAAAAGTTCCTCGCTTCATATCTGTGGTCGAAATGTGCAATTAGTCTCACAAATCCCAATACTTAACTGATCCCTGAGGAAAATTGGTATAATGAACTTAATTGTAGAGATATTATCTTCCTTATTATTTTAATTATACAGTATCATTGCTTTTTGGTTTAAAAATAAATACACACACACAGACACATATATATATATATATATATATATATAATATATATATATATATATATATATATATATATATATATATATATGTATATATATATATATATATATATATATAGGCGGCACGGTGGCTCAGCTCGGACCCGCCTGTGTGGAGTTTGCATGTTCTCCCCATGCCTGGGTTTTCTCCAGGCACTCCGGTTTTCTCCCACATCCCAAAAACATGCAACATTAATTGGACACTCTTAATTGCCCCGAGGTGTGATTGTGAGTGTGGCTGTTTGTCTCTATGTGCCCTGCGATTGGCTGGCAACCAGTTCAGGGTCTACCCCGCCTGCTGCCCGTTGACAGCTGGGATAGGCACAAGCAATCCGTGGGACCCTCGCGAGGATAAGCAGCAAAAGAAAATGTATATATATATATATATATATATATATATATATATATATATATATATATAAAACCCACACCTCACCCAAATGGAACTTCCAAGAACGTACTACAACCAAGGATGGTCTTATTTGGACCCTGAGCCTTAGTTTGTCAATTTGATTTAATTTGATCTTCGCATTTATGTTTGAAAGTTACAAGTGTTTTTCATTTTATAATAATCATCTATCCCTCCATTTTCTGCAACACTTACATTTTCCAAAAATGTGAACATCTTATGCCAATTCATCATTTTTCAATGAAATGTTATTAAACGTATAAAATTGAAGCAAATCTTAATGATGTCATCCCGAATTATCCATCCATCCATTATCCAAGCCGCTTATCCTCACAAGGGCCACGGGAGAGCTGGAGCCTATCCCAGCTAGCTTTGGGCGAAAGGCAGACTACACCCTGAACTGGTCGCCAGTCAGTCACAGTGCAGATATCGACGCCATCACTGAGCGGGAGTCGATCCCACCAAAGTCAGGCATGTGTAGCACTACACCATCAGTGTCCCCTCATCCCGAATTAATACATCGATTTTCTGGAGCCAATTTTTTTCCCCCATCACCTTAAATTCTGTCCTTTCCGTCATAGCCTGAGAAAAAAAAAACAACTCAGTTTTGCCTTTAAAACATCTTAAGTAATCTTACCAGGTCTAAAAAAACAAAAACATATTTTCCCCCCATTTATCTCTATGGTGTACCTCACATGAGTAATTGCTCATACTGGTCTGAGCAGTGGTTAATGGGAACGGAGTTAATGTGCCACACTTTGACAGCGATGAGGATGCAAATGAAACACGCACTTTGCCTAATGCGTCATTTTTTGGGCCTCTGAGCAAACGTTATCCTCATCCTTGATTCCCATGGTAATACCCACCTGGGGGCATTCCCCAAAGTGCTCAACCAAGCCATTTTTTTTTTGCACTGAGGGGCCTCAACCTGATGGATATCCCTGCGCACACACACACACACACACACACACGCACACACACACACACACACCACACACACACACACACACACACCACACACACACACACATACACACATTCATGGGCATTCATGCCCCAGGGTGGCCTTTTTCATGAATGAAGATTCCTTAAAAAAATAAATGTGAAAAAAGGAATTCTTGAAATCATAAATTCTCAAATAAAGCCTCTTTTATTCAAGAAGAGAAAAATGTTTATTTTATTTAACTGTTATGAGAACACAAGATGGGGTTTTGTACTTTTTTTTTGCCTGTCTTCCAAGAAAGTTATTTGTAAAATCCCATAATGAAATGATTGTGCCTTAAAAAAATAATTCCTGAAATGTTTTTCAAGCACTTTTATTTCTAAAAACGTTTTTGCAAGAAAAACAAGAGATTCTTCCACAGTATAACCCTTATGTACACTGCTTCTTTTTTTAACGATCATTTATGTTTTTTATGGTATGTATAATTACTGAACGACAACCTAAACAGCACATTAATGTCGGAGCTGCTGTCAGTCACAGCTCTCAACCAAGCACTCACATGCGGACTCGCTCACTCTACGTGGCAGCTCACCATGCCCCCCTCTGAAAGGCGCATGCATGTGCAGGACACTAAAGATGCAATAGCAGCAATACTTTTACCGACTACTACTATCCAGCCATCCATTTTCTTAGTCGCTTATCCTCACAAGGGTTGCAGGAGTGCTGGAGCCTATCAACAGCGGTCAACGGGCAGGAGGCGGGGTACACCCTGAAGAGGTTGCCAGCCAATCGCAGGGCACATCAAGACAAACAGCCGCACTCACAATCACACCTAAGGGCAATTTACAGTGTTCAATTAAACTTGCATGTTTTTTGGGATGTGGGAGGAAAACCGGAGTGCCCGGAGAAAAACCATGCAGACACGGGGATAACATGCAAATTGAACCCGGGTCCTCAGAACTGTGAGGCCAAGACTTTCCAGCTACTACACTGTGCCGCCCTACTAGATTTTATTTTTCACAATTTGTGTGCGTTCAAATATCTCTATAATGTGTTGTAATTAGTTTAACTGTGTATTAATGCGTTTATATGTTTCAAACATGTTGGTGGGTTAATACCGGAAACAGCAACAAGAAAAAAAGTTTTTCATGTGGTCTCTTTGTACCGTGAGTCTTCACTTATTGCAGTTTGGTCTGTAACACATCCCCACAATAAGCAGGGGTTTTCTGTATTTGCGCAATTTTTGACACGAGCTCTGCGAGGAAAGCTGGTCGGACAAAAGAAGGAAGGAATCTCCAAGGTCGTGCTGCAGCGGATGGAAAAGTGGGCGAGAATTTGGATGGACAAAAAGCACGCGAGGAGCTCAAGGCCAGTTTGTGCATTGTGACTCTCCTCAAGGGAAGCAATTGCTTTTAGTCGCCGGGTTTCACCTTTAACCACGCCGGCCACCAATTGGAGTGCGGCGTAAAAGCCGAGCATGCACTCTCTTCGCTCACAGCTTTCACGTTTCCGGAAAACGACCACTTTAGCTTTTCTTGTTCATTCCTTTCATTTTCGCTCACAAGATATTCTTAAGTGGCTCTTAAAAAAAATATATAAATAAGTGTAACCGGGGTGTGAGCGACATCTTCCAATAACAATTGAACTATGGATATATATATATATATATATATATATATATATTTTTTTTTTTTTTTTAGCAATGTATGAATGCAACATCATTTCTTTTTTTAAAAAAGAAAATTCAATTTCTTGAGGGATGAAAAGTCATATTTTTGTGGAAACGGTCATATGTTTTCTAAGAAAATGTCAAATATAGTTCTATCTGATACGAATCACAACGCAAAACATAAAAAAATTATACATTTTCAAAATGTACTATAAATGGAAGTATATATATCTGTTTTTTTAAAGATATTTTTTATGTTGCAATTTTATGTATTATTTTTGTCCTTTTTTTCCTCAAGAAAAATGTCAAGCATTGTACAGGAAAGTGATCATATGCTTTCTAAGTAAGAATTTATCATGAGGGTAAATAGTATTTCATTTTTCACGAAAAGGTCATACTTTTTCTTAGAAAGTCTTATTTTTATGACATGAAAAAAGGCGCAACATTTCGAAATAAATATACAGAAGAACTCTCAGTAGATCAGTTTCTCAGCTGCATGGTACATCTTTAAATGTTCTATTAAAAATGAAACTTTTTTTAAATTTTGAAAATTAATTTAATTAATTTTAAACAATGCCCCCTGCCCCATCCGTGCATTTTTTTCACAGATTTTCACTATTCTATAGAGCTCATGCACCTACCTCATAAAATCACGTGACTTTTGTCTACCTTGCCATATTGCCGGTCTAACAAAGCATTGTTCAATGCTAAGTCGGTTGGAGACGACAAAATGTCTTGTAGCATGATGCCCAGAGTCTTGTCCGATACCGTCAGACATTTAGAAGGTGAAAATAAACGACGGCCGGTCCGTGAATAATTAGATAAATGCCGATGTTTTCACCGATAAGAAATTGGACTGTTAATTTTCTTCCGCTTGCCGTGGACAACTGGATCTACGCATGTATCTGGTGAGTAAGTCGTCATGATTTACACGGAAAAGTTTTAAAGCGGATAAAAGTCTGGACGCGTACGAATACTTTGTTGCTGGATCTGTTCTCATCAGGAATAAATCACACATAGTGACAGTTTTGACGGCTTGTGAACATGGAAGTGTGTTCAGCGACACGCTAACCTTTGCCGGAATCCATCGATCTTTTACGCTAGTATTCATTACAAATGCCAATATTTAAATAAACGACCCATGGTTTTACACAAACTCTCATTCATTAACTTCTTCTTTTTCTTTTGAGTTGTCCCGTTAGGGGTCGCCACAGCGTGACATCTTTTTCCATTTAAGCCCATCTCGTGCATCCTCCTCTCCAACACCCACTGTCCTCATGTCCTCCCTCACAACATCCATCAGGCTTCTCTTTGGTCTTCCTCTCGCTCTTTTGCCTGGCAGCTCCATCCTCAGCACCCTTTTACCAATATACTCACTCTCCCACCTCTGAACATGTCCAAACCATCGAAGTCTGCTCTCTCTCACCATGTCTCCAAAACATCCAAATTTGGCTGTCTCTCTAATGTGCTAATTTCTAATCCTACCCAACCTGTTCACACCAAGCAAGAACCTCAACATCTTCATTTCTGCTACCTCAAGTTCTGCTTCCTATTGTTTCTTCAGGGGCACCGCCTCTAATCCGTACATCATGGCCGGCCTCACCACTGTTTTATAAATTTTGCCCTTCATCCTGGCTTCATCCTAACTATGATTGAAAAAAAAAAGTGGACGGAGTCGTCTTCACGGAACATACATGGAAGCGAAGGCGGCCACACTTAACCTCCGTAAACCTCTGTGACAGACAGTGTTTTTTTAAAATGCATTGTTCTCAAATGGGTCAACTTGGCATTATGAATACTTTTTGGTAATTGAGTTTGAGAAGAATAATTCCTACCTGAAATGAAGCGATCGCTACAAAGGCGTGTGTGTATTTTGCTTGGGCATCATCCATCATGTTTAATTGCCGAAATCCATCAACCTTTTCTCATCTTTTCAGCTGGTATTCCATAGAATGATCTCTTTGAATATCTGTCTCCTCCGTTGTGACAACCAACAGCACAACAGGTCTCGTTATTCTAAGTATTCTCCTCTGGCTCAATGTCCTTCACAATGTCATGGTGCGGTGAAAATGGTAACGTCATGTGCTCAAGCTCTATACCCCATGAATACATGTTTGACTTAAATTGTTTTCATGTTACACAGCGGTACTTTGATTTACGAGTGACCCAACTTGGGAGTTTTTCAAGATATGAGCCGCTGCCAGGTCAATTTCTTTCTTTCTTTTCTTTTTTTTTCAGTTTTGAGCCTCACCTTGTTGATGGTTTTAGTGAACATTAAATCATAAAAAGAGAAGTGTCCTTGCTCCCTACCAGTTGAATAATATAGAATACTGGATGTAAAATACACCACAAACAGTGCAACTAAAACAATAAGAATTACGTATAACTACAACCACCAAGCATTATCTCATATTTGCCTTACGAAAGTCCGTAATCCTTACACATAATGCAATGTGCCATAGATGGGCTACGGAAACAGGCAACTATGAGAGGAATTATAAACAATTTTAAGTACTGAATGCTTTCAACACAAATAATGCAGTAGCTGCACATATAACAATACTCGCAGGCATATCTGTCGACCTCTGACCTCCTACGTGTCAAAGTCTGTCACCGACACTCAGCCGCACTCACCTATTGAAGACATTGATGACTCACACGCATTGTCAGCTTGTTCGACAATCATCCGTGCAAAACGCAGCAACACCACCCCGTGAATCAATTCCACCTTCCGCCATCCGATCACAAGTTCTACCTTGCTGATGTAATGTTAATGTTGTTTTTTTTTTTTCTGGGGGTGGGGTGGGTGTTGCTGAAAAGTGATGGTTCTGAAGATGCCTGACGCCAGCTCTGTGTAAACCACCTAATGTTAGCTTGTTTTTTTTTTTTTTTTTTTTTTTTTTGGGGGGGGGTGCCAACATCAATGTATATACTATACTGCCTCCAATGACTAGGGTGGTCACATGAAGGAACACCACAATATCTATTAACTAAAGCAAGATGAAATGAGGGGGTTATGCTGTGGCTGTATGATTTTATACACAACAACATATATTTCGTACCATGTACCTTCAAATGAACTGTTACAAATGGAATGGCTTTATGGTAGTTCAGTTACTTTAAAGGGGAAAGATGATTTATGAGAACAACTGATGTGAGTTACGACAAAATGAATTAATAAAACATGGTACCAAGGTACCAATGACTTTTCCAATTGTGAAGTTGTTAAAGATTTGGCTATATTATTGTGGTTAGTTATCTTCAGTGAACCTTTCTTTATTATGTGCATAAGTGATATGCGAATCCTACACAGCTCACGTGGAGCGCCCTGAAAAAAGGGGGCCCCCTGCCTTTTCTAGCTTTGTAAATATGCCCATTTTAAACATGGAACAGCGCGAAAAGTTGATTCCTTGGCCAGCTCTCCCGCTTTGTGCTTCTCACCGCGTCCGACGAGGCCTCGTTTACTTGTCGGCTGCACTCTGCTTCCTCGCCTGGTTAAATGAGCCACATGGGAGCGTTAGAAGAGAGATAACCAAGCGGCTGCAGCTTCCACCGGCGAACTTACTGTACCTCTCTTCACGCTGATAGGGCCTGATGCTTCGCATTAACAGCACGACACGAACGCAAATGTTCGCTTTTGCTTACCTTATGTGATCTAAACTAATTCATAGGATTCAACAGTGATTTTAAAAGCATCTTCTGGCCCATATGGATATGTTTATCAAATGGGCAAAAAAACAAGCCTGTCATCTTGATTTAGATACAATGGAACATGTTCTTTACATTTTATAATGTTTAATGCATGAGTCAAGTGTCAAACTCCTTTTGGTCATAATAATCATCATAACATCATAATTATGTTTTCATGTATAACAGCCTATATGATTATAGAACTCATAAATCACATTTCCACATTGAAATGAATGGAAAAGCAATTAATCCATTCTAGCCTCTCACCCTCCCAAAAAAAAACACAACACAATATTTTGTCATTTTTGTTAACGAAGAAAAGTACTACTCAATAATATTTTATAATATGATGTGATCAAATGTAATTTAAGGAATTAAGCTCTTTTTTGTTTGTTTGTTTCAATCCTGCAACGATATGTAATTGTGCAATCTTGGACCGGACCCAAAAGCAGACTGAGCTGGAGGGAGCAGGTGACAATGCTTTATTACAAAGTAACTAGTGAGTAAAAGTGAGAAGGAATACTGAAAGCAGAGAATAACAGGACAACAAAAGGATAAGTACAAGTCGACAGTAGCGATATTACGAGACGTGCCGAGGCTTCGGAGCGTGAGTTGAGTAATGAGCGGGTGTTTCCACGAAGCGTTTATAGAGGTATGATTCATTTGGGGGAGGGGTCAGGCCGGCGACCCAAATCTCGGTCCCCGGCAGTACCATGTGACGGATTCGGGAAGTGGTTCAGAATTTGGCCCGATATTTGACAGCAATATAAAGTCCTCCGACTCCTACATTAAAATGTGAGTTTTGTGGAGAGTTGCAGTCATTTGAGAGTCTGGACAGTGTTTTGATTGGAGATCTTGGTGAACGATAGTTTGGAGAGTTTCGAGAGAAGATGAAAATCAATAAAATCTCCCCCGTCCATCATTGTCCATTGTATCATGTGCACATGAAGCTTCAACAAATAAACCCTTTCTCGAACCAATTGGCTGAAATGGTTCGACGCTCCATGAGGCTTCAGCCCAAAAAGTGGGACACAAAGTGCCACCCCAGCTCCAAAATGGAACTGCAGGGCACAGATCATGACAAATTCAGTGGACATTGTGGTGCCACTTCTTGTCTGTGCACCTTGGCCACTACCAGGCAGCACAGTACAGGCATAAAGATGCATGCAGACGGTCGGAAGTTACTCCTTTGTAAGACGCAGAAAACGTTTTTCACAGAGGACAAAGATTACAGTATGCCTGTGAGTATTGTCATGGTAGCTTATCTACATGTGTTGGTCCACACCTGTGTTCAAATATCAGTTGGTGAAAGGGCCACAACAATGTTATTCGTTTCTATGGCATTTTGCATTGTTTGTTAGCATTCAGGACAAACAGGCTTTTTGGTAAAAGACAAACCTATGTGGTGGTTTTAAATTCAAGGAGTTGTGTACTTCGTTCGATTCAGTTTGATAGTAAAATGACAGCCACCAAACAGTGCTCATATTTATTTTTTTCTTGCTAGTCAAAGAAAAAAAAAATCTATAAATATAAATATATATTGGCTGAAGGACAGCTCATAGAGTGGTCCTCTTATTTAATTTTTTTTTTCTGAAAAGTATCTATTTGACCGTGTTATTCAAAATCAATAAGATTCTTGTCTCGGGATGAAAATCTATATTCTGGATATCGAATGAGGATGTGAGCAAAATCTTAGGCCAGCTCCTTTGTCGCCAACTTTTTTTACCGAGACGAGATGTAGCTCATGTAAGCCAGATATCAGTATCTTGTCATTAATGGGATACAAGAGGATCAAAGGCATGAATGAGTCTGGAAGTTAAAGTGAAAAGACGGCGTCATCTTTGTGCAGACGCATTGTGAGGACGTACAAAGGATGCAAATGGTCAGCGCGCTGAGCCGACCAAATTTGACACCATTAGCCAAAATGCGCAATGTCTTCTTCTTTTGCAACCACCTAATTATTCATGTGTTAATGCGACGTGAGCAGACAATAATTCAATATGATGAAGCAAAATAAAATTACAATAATTTGCCATTTTTTCAAAGCTGTAGTTTAGTTTCTCATCAAATCACCCCCGACAAAAAAAGCATTGCTTTTCATCTTGCTGGAAGCAAAAAAAAAAAAAAAAATTTAGTACAGAATCATACAAAACTCAAAATAGAAAATAATTAAAAAAAAAAACAATCATGTTGGATCACTGTGTTGAACATTGTATCATTAAGACTAGGGCATGTCATTTCTATTGTATTCTAATTTGTATTATTTTATTAAAGGTCCTACATTTTGGCTGTTTTGAGCTCAATGGAATGAGTATAAAAGTGTCTATTTCAATTAAAAAAATAAAAAACAGAAAAGGGCCCACTGACATCTTCTGTTTGTAGCCATTTTGTCCACACTTGGCTAAGACCATCCCCTTTCCTCTGACTGGTTGGCTCTGCGTTGACGATCCACTTGTGAGACCACACATGCGTTTTGTTAAGTTGAAAGAAACTCTGGAACTGAAGGATTTATGGACCATTTCAATTCCTATTTCACATGTTTACTGAGGCACCAGATAAAATAGCCTAAACACTAGATTGGTAAAGAATGGCACCTTTAAAGCTCCCATGCAATAAGTACTTTGGTTTAGCTTTTTTTTTCACATTAGGTTGTCTTTTATCAGGTTGCCATGATCATTTTTGCTGGAAATGTCTCAGATGACCTTTTCAAGATAATCCAGTTAGTCCGAAACGCCAGGCAGATGACACGGCTGGATTTGTTATTAATATTTGATGTGTAAAAACAAGCTTTGCTCTGATTGGATCTGTTTTGATTGGTTGTAGGTTATATTCTGGCACATCCCACACACCATTCATTCACTTTTTATCAAACACAAAAAAGTAACATTTCTAGAAATTTCAACATGTGACTTTTGAGCAAAATCTGCATTTCTCCAGAGAACAGCCTCATTAATGACGGTTCCACAATTAGTGTGGCTAGTGTTAGTTAGCTTGATAATGGGCTTTTTATTTGATGCAGTTGAGCGCACGGGCCATTTGTTTAGAGACAATCCTCGGGGGCGTCATGACAACTACGATGAACGTTCATTTGTGACATCAGCACCGTTGTCCCCGGTGACACCCCGATACAATTCTTGCCGCTCTGACGTGTGGAATAACATCATTATTGCATTAAGGTAACGACATCACATCAGACCCCTTTCCCTCAGGTCAAACCCCCCACGGAAACGTCGGGAAGGTGGACGGTGCAAACGGCGACGGTTCCCCCCTCCCGACCTCCCGCCCCGTGAACAGCGACGCTAATTGAGAGCTGCATGAAATATAGATGATCTCTGTGGTGGGCTGCCCGCTTTCGCACCACCTCACTTCTCTCCGGCTCATCTTCCTGCCCGTATGAAGCACTCGGAATCAAGACAAGTAGAAGTACTGCATAGTGGTAACTTGACTCACCGGTGCCCAATTTACAACTTGTTTGCATTACAAGCCATTGCCTAGATTATTTATTTTGCTTTCCAAGCCAAAATTTTAGTTACAAGCGAGCTTTGTACATGCCACCACGTGAGAGGAGTGAAAATAACTGACCATTTAGGGTACCTTTAAAGTAATGTGATGCCCTCACATGTGAGCAAGAAGAGCCACAGATTAACAGTCAAACACAAAATGAGAACCACTAGTAACAAATAAAGTAAAAAGTTCAATATTGTGGACTTACTTTTTATTTGTATGTACTACTACTTCATGCTAGTTGCTCATTGGTCATTTCCCAAAATAAGTCACAAAGCTGGCGAATTGCATGGCTGAATGTTTAGTGAAGTCCCCCACCCCTCGCCTGGATGCTGGCTGCTGGCTGCTCATTGGTCATTCGTGGAAGATTCGGAAGTTTGTGACAGAACGGTACAGCAGTTCCGTTTTCGCTGCCAGCCAAGTCGCTCAAGGCAGCCGTCAAGTATAAAAACTAAATCATTTCATGAACTGTTTCATTTTAGTACATTCACCAAGAATATTGCAGAAAACTTTCACAGTCGAAACAACCCTAACGTGAACCCAGCGTAACCGAAATCTGAACTGGAGCTCCATGTGAAAAATGCCTTGTCCGAGGTTTGTCGCGTATGCGAGCAAAATACACACAGACTGCAGCCGCCTCCTGCATATCATATGGCACATCCCATTGAAAGCTGAGCAACTGTGCTCCAGGAAGGTCACGTGACTAAAGGTCGCCTTGTGAGGGATTTGGAGAAGAGGCGAGGATGGAGGGGCCATTAAATGTAGGGGTCACTACATGGGCCTTCCAGGAGCTCTTAAACGGAAAAGGCGGAGGCTGCTGTGCTTGTTTTGAGGGGCTTCGCCACACGTTGAGACTGAAGACCCCCCCTGGGGAAGATGAGATCCTTGAACTTTAACACCTTTCGCCTTTGTTGTGTTTTGACTTCGGTGAAAAGGAAAATAGAGCCTTTTCATAGCAGTGAAGACAACAAAGCAAAAATTTAAAAAATCCAAATTATCTGATTGGATGGGGAATATACCGTAATTCCCAGCGTACAGAGTGCACCTGGTTATAAGCCTCACACGGTAATTTGTAAAGCAAATACCATTTGGTACAAAAATATGTCACAGCTGTGTAAAAGCTGCAAGTTCCCACATTAGAACTCACACTGAAACATGAGATATTTACAAAGAAAGACAGTACACAGAGTTTAACGCTAGCGCTGCCGCACTAACACTAGCGCTGCCACACTAACGCTAGCACCGCGCTAATGCTGACACTAGTGCCGCGCTAACAGGGCCAGATTTTTTACATAGTTTTACTATGATTTTTAATTAAATGACTTATGAGTATAACCTTGATTTTAAAATTATTTTTGCACATACAGGCCTTTAAAAATTTAATTTTTAAAATATATATTTGATTGGCTCATATAATACCTTTGGGCGAGGTGTATTTTGACTTAAGTTACCAAAAAAATGGTTACTTTCCCTGAAAAGAAAAAAAAAAGTCCTTCATTTAACAGGGAGGAATACATAAAATGTTCATTTTTATGCATAAATAAATTGGTGGAGGTCTTCGTTATCAGGACAGGAGGGTGAAATATCCTTCGTTGTTATTACAACGCACACGTCCAGCACATGCTCATCTCATGAGAATTCCCTCAAGGAATATCGCCTCCCGTCAGCACTTCGCCTCGGCTGTCAGTCGTCTCTGTTGGCGGGCTTGCACGCCAATGTGAAGTCCATGTCCATGTCTACGAGTGTGTGTGAGAAAAGAACACACATTGACCCCTCACATCTTATGTGTGTTTGTGCTCCATCAGCTGAAAAAAGGAAAGACAGAAAAGATCTGGAAACTTTTTTTTTCTAACATACGCTATGGAGGAGGAGCTGCCCATGTTGAGAACAGATAACACTAACATGGTTAGAGCCCGGCGGAACGGTGATTCCACTGGTACAGCGTTGGCCTCACAGTTCTGAGGACCAGGGTTCCATCCTGGCCCTGCCTGTGAAGTGTTTGCATGTTCGCCCCGTGCCTGTGTGGGTTTTCTCCAGGCACTCCGGTTTCCTCCGACATCCCAAAAACATGCACCATTAATTGGACACTCAATTTTCCCTCGGTGTGATTGTGAGTGCGACTGTTGTCTGTCTCCATGTGCCCTGCGAATGGCGGGCAACCAGTTCAGGGTCTCCCCCGCCTTTTGCCCGTTGACAGCTGGGATAGACTCCAGCACTCCCCACGACTCTGGTGAGGATAAGCGGCAAAGAAAATGGATGGTTAGGGCAGGCACTCTTGAGTCTGAAGGCCGTGGCACATTAGATTGACATGGCAACACTTGACATCCCTAATCTGATTGGACAAACCACCAAACAGTGACATACACTGGACTGGAAGCAGTGCAGTCGAGAATGACACTACCAAATGAAAAGAAGTGATTTTATGGAACAAATATTAGATAATAAATAGATAAAAGATAGAAATATAGGTAGAAAGTGTCCTCTTTCTAGGCCAGGAAAAAAGGCCTTGCTGGCACTGACTGTACTGTATATGACAATATTCCATTGACGTTGTCCCCCTCGTGATGGCACATCAAGCAATGTCCAATAATACATGGTAAATACGCTATTGGCCTTTGGGAATCATTCATACTAAGTACAATGATTGAGGCTGCAGAAGGTTAAATACACACTAAGCAGACAAAATGGGACCAATCAAATGATCAATAATGTTATTGCCACTGAAAGTTGAGAGTGTCTTTCATGTCTACCTCGAAATTGTTTTGAAAATCAGCAGATGTCTTGCTTTGGTGCAAAGAAATCAAACAATGTGGGTATATTGGTTGATAATTGTGACGAGTGGAACCAGGTTTAGTTTAGTACTCAAACTCATTACAATTATAGTTTCAGACCATTCTGAATCAATAGAGTTCCTGATTTGGTACGAGAAAATCCCCTAACGTGTGACCAGATGATTTTTGGATCATCCTGATTGACACACTGATTTCACATCTAACACTCGTGTGACATTGAGTTGTCAAAATCAACAGAATTCTTGCTCTGGATGATTCAAAATCAGCAATTGCTGGGCCCTCATTTATCAAGCGTGTGTATGAACATTTCCACATAAAGTATGAATTCATCATCTTGACTTGTTACATGGGAACATGTAATTTTCCACACCTCTGACCCATGCGTACACCCAAACCCTTGTGGTAGAAAAGTGAAACTACAAATAGAACACACAAGGAGATCTGATTGCACACCCAAGATCTTGTCACCCCTGCGATTTGTGGCCACACTCAGAAATTTCAAGAGATTGAAGACATGTGTGGCATTTCGCAATCACCACAAAGCTGAATCGTGGCCCTGGCCCCAATTTACAGCCACTGGGCTTCACCGACGAGTTGAAACGAAACAAAGGTTTCCCGAACAGTTGGAGCAAGGGCTGATCAACTTATAATTTTTTGATCGAAATCGTGATTTCACACAACGCGATCGGCAGAGTTGCGTGTTTTGTTTTTGCAGCGCTCCCCGCTGACCCAGAATCATCAGCTGCTGTAAAACAGTGTGCTTCTCAACTTGTCACCCTGGGACCTGCATTTTTTCTATTGTTGCTAAGTTACAACCCATTTTAACAGAAGGTAGGAACAATAAAGTATGTATTGTTCCAAAATGGGGTTTGAAAAGGTGAATATTATTTTTTTAAAATATTACAGCACCTTATTAAGAAATTGACCATGAACACAACTATATAAAAAATTATATCTTAGCACTGAGCTCTTCATTTTAGGAAAGAGCATCATAGTTTGTCTTCAAGGTATGACATGAATCTGAATTATACGGCTGAACGATAGTAGCTCACCAATCACCAAACAGAAGCGGCATCCAACTTGTGGCAAGGTAACGCGAAGCAGTCACCTCTAAGTTGATCTCCAGCCATCCTCGCTCCTTTCCCAGCTGCTCACGATGCGAATTGGTTGGAATGCTATGCGCTAGCCTAACTTGCTCCCAGTCCACACCAAATACGAGTTGTGCTTGCTAAATTGCTCACAGATAAACGCAATCCCTCCGGCGTGCAAATCCTGCCCTCAAAGTTACTCATCCTTGCCTATATGGCAGC
Source organism: Syngnathoides biaculeatus (assembly GCF_019802595.1). NCBI lineage: Eukaryota > Metazoa > Chordata > Actinopteri > Syngnathiformes > Syngnathidae > Syngnathoides > Syngnathoides biaculeatus. The sequence goes on from NC_084644.1 coordinate 29,254,712, forward strand.
AAAAACGTTACGCAAAAAGTGGACAAGGAGCAGCTAAGTTTAGCTCAGTTCAGTAGTTTAGTTCTGTAGTTTACGTCTCTTCCCCGCTAAAGCTGCTGCCCCCTGTGGCCTGACCTCGGATAAGTGGAGGAAAATGGATGGATGGATGGATGGATGGATGGATGGATGGATGGATGGATGGATGGATGGATGGATGGATGGATGGAGGTGTCAGCCTTTTCATGGCTACAGGGTTAACTGAAGATGACAAAACTAGCTTTCATTTCATTTCTGATGCAAGAACAATGTTATGAATTAAGATAGTAGCTCCCAAACATGACAGTTTTACCTTAGATATGAGCGCTACTACAAGTGCTACCTGGTGGTGCAGTGAAACCTATTAGTTTTTTTTCAGAACTTTTGAAAGGGTTAGATAGAATGCTTTAACTTCTGAACATTCACAAGAAGATTGATTTTAAACGGTTTCGTCTTTGTAATTTTAGATGCTCTCATGGAACATTAATGCCATCACTTATCTTGGTTTTAATATGATAACATCATCATTGACTGACATACAGTCTGTCCACTTATGTTAGCTTTCTCCTTTTCTGTTGGCGAGTTTGTTTGACTGAGAAAGTGCTTTAATTAGCATTGACTGTTGAAAGTCTTGGATGGATTTGTTTAGTAGTGATGCTGTGAAGACAACACTCCACCGACTTCCACTTAAGAAGAATGTTGTGCTGAAAAAGTCTAAGAGATGTATTAGAAAAGTTCCAGAAGTCCAGGTATGTAGGTAAAGGTAGGTAAAAATATACAGTTGTGCCTTGCTATATCACAATTAAGGTTCAGCAGACATAATAACGCTCAGGGTGGGATCTCCAAGGCGTGAAGGTGGACCATCACGGGTGAATGTGAATACTCTGGCACTGATTTCCTGGATCTGGTAATAATAAATGCAGGTAGTGGAGAGTGCTGTTTGGCAACAGGTGCGCAGACAAGGTGCTAGTGATTACTGGGAAGAGAGGGGGGGGGCATAGAGAGGGCAAGAGGGGCGCAAAGCCCCACCCACGCTCCAGCAACGGAACTGCAGGGACAGACCATGACAGAGACAATCAACCAGGACTTCCTCCAAGAAAAGGCGGGACAACTCGTGGCACCTTCCTCAGAACAACGCGCCTGCGTAATATGTCCCGAGCATCTGACAATTCCTGCTCGAGCGTAACCTTCATACTCACCCGACCTGGCTTCGTGTCATTTTTTTTCCCCATTTTCCCAAGCTCAAGTGGGTTGTTAAGAGGCCATTTGGATTCAAAATAGTCTTTATCATTATCATTATCATGTATCATTTCTGACACCCCTTGTGTACAAGAAAAGCACAACAACAATGACATGAAACATGAAGTGTGTGGTGTGTCTTGAACGTTTTGGACTGTTCAAGTGTTAGGAATGCTTCTAATTGGCCATGCACTAGTAGCAAAGGGAGGGCAATTAGCGCAGACGTGACGACTCCCCCGTTCCTCAGCCCTTCCTCACCCCCTCTGGCTTGTCGTGCGCCTCAGTGGCATGCTAACAATTTCACAATGCAGCATCCTGAATTATTGATGTGGCCACGTGAAAGTTTGATGGCTGACTGGCGGGCACGTTGGACCTGCAGGCAGGCAGCAGTGCTTTCACCCGTCAGCCAACCTATACACATCTGTGCACACACACACACACACACACACACACACACACACACACGCTACACTATAACTTTACATAGCTCCTGGTGGATGCCCTCTATTCTTGTTTCCAGAGCTCTGAGAGATTTGTTGAAAGTTTTCAGCAACTGTTGCACATCACACTAAGAATGTGTTTTACTATTACCAATAGTTGCCCCCCCCCTCTCTCTATTCAGTTAGAATTTGTTCTTCTGCATCCACTCCCAGTTCCCGCTTTGAGTCTTCACCTAACCATACAGTCGTATTTGAGGTTGAACAATATTGGAATATAATTTCATTGCATTTTTCCCCTCAATATTACAATTGTGTTTTAATGTTAATTGTTTTTTTTATTCAAAGTCCCCTCGCACTGTACTGTATCTTTCAATAAACAAGCAAATTAGTATGACAAACTCCAATTTTTTGTTGCCACCAGCATCTAGACCCTGATTTGGTCACGAATGTGGAAAAAGGGAATAAAAATTAATTAATCAATCAATTAATCAAATTCTCATTAAAATATTTTGGGAAAAATTAGCCTGAGGAAAGAGACTTGTTGTACTTCATTAAAAACGATAAAGGTTTCACACAACAGTATGATGTAAAATGAATACAAATTAAAAGAAAAGAAAATATTTTTACTTCAGACTTTTATACAAAACTGGAAAGTACAAAATAGTTCAGACAAAATCTACATTTTGTTATTCCACAAATTTTCACTGGAAATTACAAAATAATTCAGACAAAATCTAAATTTTGTTTATACACAATTTTTAATGATAAAGGAATATGGGAAAATACTTCACATGTTGGTGTATTTAGTCAAATCACAGAATGTGTACAATAAAATGTACAAATTATTGCAGCTACATTAGATACAAAATATTACAATTTACTTTGGCCATTCCATTTACAAGAATTACATATTCATACAATTAGTTAATTCTTGTTGATTACAGTAAATAATTAATCAAATCATCTAGTTATCTAACACAACCACAGACACTAATATGACATGAAATCAAATATGTAGGCCCACTTTAACTGGGATGCCTACTAGCCTGCCTGTAGCATGCTAACAAATCGCTCCAGGCTCCCGCTCACACGATGAGCTTGATAAGTGTAAAATCTTAAATGTGCAAAGCAGCTTTTTCGCCTCAAGTCATCTGCATATGTTCCTCCAAGTACTGAGTCAGGAAGAGGAATAAATGACTTAATCGCACGTTTAAAGGATTACACTACTTCAATTTTTTAAGGAATATTTTTTAATTTACAAGGCACCTCCACTCCAAACGCCTTTAAATATACTGTGTGAAAGAATGTTCATAGCCTCAAGATTTGTGAATCATGGCCACCTCACCGCACGCCCATGTCAGATCCCCCCCCCCCCCCAAAAAAAAAAAAGGCTAAACTGGGCTTGATCCTGATGGAACTCAAACGGATCTAAGCAGTACCAGTTGGTCTCCAGGCATGTTTAACCATTAAATGGCTTCTTCTTCTCTGAGCAGGCTTCACCGATGTGAACACGCATGTTTAATAATGGACGCAGCGTGTGCAGTGCACACTTACAAACTGTTCCCAGCGGTGTTCCTGCACGTGCTACTTGAATTGGGCTATTCTCTCTCTGGATTTTGTATCTCTTTCACCAGGAATTGCAATTTGAAAATACAGTGGTATCTTAACTTACATGTGCCCCAAATTGTGATTTTTTTTGGAGTTACAAGCATTTGCTTTTGTTTTTACTGTTGTTGTGTATTGACACTTGTGCTGACACTTCTGTCAGTCGTGCATGCGGAACAGTATCAATTCCCTTGCATGCGCCTGCAGAGACAACTCTGGGACTTTTTCGCTGGGTGTAGGGCCACGCACTCATTGCAACAACTTAAGACAATGCGACTATCTCAGGTATCCCCTGACTCACACTCTCTTCCCATGTTTATAATCTACATAGCCACGCCCACCACACTTCAGTTGTCCAGCCTGGTTCCCAAACTTTGTCCTGCATGCTTACCGTCCTATCCTTGTCCTGTACTTCCCTCACGGAGTCTAGCACTACTGCCCCATGCAGCACTTACATCTAATATGTCGCTGTTCTAGGTATATCATGATTTCCTTTCCTCATGTTGCTCACAGCCAGTGCTTTGTCTTTTGTTGTCATCTCTTCTTACTCCCTTCCAGAAACATTGTTCTGCTCGACTGGTCGATATCGACTCTCAATAAATATCAATTGAAATAATAACAAAGCGGAGCTTAAAAAGTCCACCATGACACAGTGAAACTGTTTCCACCATATGAGGGATACAGATCCTCCTTTTTGCTTAACAGCCGAACATGACAGGAAAACAAAATCAATCACTCAAATAAAATCTAAATAAGACATTTGCAAACACATTTGAAAACAATGATCATTATTTTTGCCTTTTTTCTCACATGTTAGGGACCAAACCAGTAACTGAACTATAATCAATTTATGGAAAGAAATAATAATGTAATCTGTCTGAAAATCTGAAAATAATCCTTATTTCAAACTGCAGTAGGAATTACTCATGAAGAATAAGTGTTTTTCAAACCATTAATCAGTACCAAAATAGTTGGGCTGGGCGATGACTGAAAATTTTTAATTGAAAAAAATGTAAATCTTGAAGACTCTAAATTCACCATAGACGTCAATGTGAGTGTGACTGGTTGTGTCCTGCGATTGGTTGGCGACCAGTTCGGGGCATACCCCACTTCTCGCCCAAAAATAGCTTGGACAGGCTCCGTGACTGTAGTGAGAATAAGTGGTACGCTAAATGGATGGATGGATATTGAAATCATTATTGAGAAACATGATCATTCATTGGTTTTGAAACTTTTGAAAACTATTTAACTACCCCAAAACTCAAATTTAAATACAACTTAATTGAACAAGTAGCAAGTATATTAGTATAACTTTTCCATTTATCCATTTTCAACCACTTATCCTTATTAGGGTCGCGGGGCGCTGGAGCCCATTCCAGCTGAACTACACCCTTAACTAGTTGCAAGTCAGTCACAGGGTACATAAAGAAATGGACACCCAGCCGCAGTCACATTCACACCGTCACTAAGTGGGAACCGATCCCACACTACTGGCACAAAGGTCCCACCAGTGTACCCCCTCACCTCACCAGTGACAAAGAAAATAGTATCACATAAAATAATATGTAAATAAATATAAATAAAACAGCAAAAATGTCTAAAAACATTAGCATCCCTGGGATGACTGTATTGTCTATGATACATATTTGTAAGAAAAAAATTCCCTATCTATTCTGGCATTTAGCAAATAGAAATAATGTTGGTAAACTAATTTACGAAAAAGAAGAACATTTTAGTCTGACGAAATGTCAGACAGTCAAGAGTAAAAAACATTTGTGTCGTTATACAAAGCCATGATTGTATCTGCTGTTCCTGTTGTATGTGCCTTGGCCTCTTAGGGCAGTGTGGAGGGATGGATGCATTTTACCAAAATCTAAAATCCTGATCAGAACTTGAATGGTGTTCTATTACTAGACTTCTTTGCTCATCACAAACATGTCACAAACACAAAAACACCATGTTCCGGTTAAGGGTGTCCACATGTGCATTTGCCACCATAACACCCTAGGTCGCAGTTCGACGATCAACTTTGTGGTCGTGTCATGCGAATCGTGGCCGCATGTCTTGGGCACTCGGCTGAAGAGATGGGCTGTTTTGTGGACTTGGTGGAGTTCAAGTATCTTGGGGTCTTGGGGTGAGGGAAGAATGGAACACAATATTGACAGGGGGATCAGTGCAGTGTCTTCAGTGATGCTGACTTTGTATCGGTCTGTTGTGGTAAAGAATGAGCTCAGTCAAAAAGTGAAGCTCTCAACTTACTGGTCCATCTACATTCCTTCCCTCACTTATGGGGGCTGTGGGTAATGACCAAAAGAACAAGATCTCGGATACAAACAGCCAAAATTAGTTTCCTCACCAGGGTGAGAAGCGCATCCGGAAGGGGCTCAGAGGAGAGCCGCTACTCCTCCGCATTGAGAGGAGCCAGATGAGGTAAGTGAAGCATGATTCGAATAGATTCCGGACACCTCCCCGGTAAGCTGTTCTGGGCACGTCTCACCGTATGGAGACCCTGGAGATGATCCAAGACACGCTGGTGAGACTACGCCTCTTGACTGTCCTGGGAATGCCTTGGCATCCCTCCGAAAGAGCTGGATGAAGTGGCTGGGGAAACCGAAGTCTGGGCATCCCTGTTAAAGATACTCCCCCTACAATCGAACGTCAAATAAGAGGTAGAAGATGGATGCATGGATGTTTCTCTGTATGTTACTGCAGTGTTTCTGTGACTTTATTTAAAGGTAAATCCCTCCTGTTAGCTAATGCTGATGTTAGCAAGTCTAACAGTGGTTTTCCATTGACTAATCGCGTAAGCTGGTGATATCTAAAATGATGTGTGTCTTCTTTTTCAATGTATGAATTGTGTACATCTGTTTGTTGTGTGCTCAGTTTTACGGTAAAACTCAATTTGGAGTTCAATAAACAATTTAAAGCACGCTCAGGGAGTGAGCATTCATCAGACACTTGCTACAAACAACAAAGCTTGCATTTAGAATACAGGAATTTGCAAACACAACAGCAGCGCATTAATTTTTTTTTCTTCTTTTATAATGCTTTTAGAATCGTCAAAAGAAAAAATCGAAGTCCTGATTCTATCACACAGCCCTACAAAAAGTAGCCCTCAGTTTAAAAATTGCTGGGGAATGCAACATCAATTTCCCATATAGTATTGTTTCATGTTTACTGAATACGAGTTAATTAACGGGAGTCGGGTTTCTAATAAACTCTGATGTCGAACACCTTTTTTAATCCGATTCATCGAAGGAATAAATGATTGAATAATCGATTTTTAAATGATTCAGTAGCTTCTTCCCTAGCTATCATGAGTCATGATAGCCTAACAGATTGCAAATCAAACAGCATTAGTCACTAAAACAACCACTCACTCATAGGCTAGGCTCATTTACAATTTATGGTAGTATGCTAGCCTTTAGGTTTCACTTACCCTGACCGAGGTTAAGGCATTTTATTTTATTGCTATCTCCTGAATTAATTAGCTAGTCCCTCAATGATCATAATAACTACGTCTGATTTTCCACCACATCTGTTTTTGAACCAACTTACCTGTTGAAATGTAAATTACGGCCAGTGTTGGGTCTCCCTTAGGAGCAATTTACCTCATCCGACTTTTGTTTTTGACTGACATGTCACACAATCAGACTACGGAGGAAGAAAAGAAGGCTAAAATCATCATTCAAGATCATTCGCTCTGCTTTGGTCAAATGGCACGGAGTGGTTTGATTACTAGTGGGACCACCGACGAAAGCTTCATCTTTTGCCGCTGTGTAATTATTACTGTGAAATGTTCGATACATAAGGATGTGGGTTGGCCGTCAAAACACTCAGGAAATTTCGTCCTATTTCTCACTTCTAATGTGTGAAACAGATCCTCTAACTATATACTCCAGTACACAACGACCTGCTCAATCACCGCGGTAAACACTTCATCACTTTGCAACCCAAAACCCAACATACACTGTATTAAACTGTAAACACACAAAGCATCTGCATGTTTCCACAAGTACCCCTTCACACCTACCCCTGTCACACACACACACATGCAGACAAAATGGATGCACGTTACGCACGCCGCCACCCGAAGGTGCCTGAAGGCCTATTTAAGATGCAGACTTCCATGTCCCAGTAAATGATATTAAAAGTCATATCATGAATAAATCAGCAGGCAGCCTCCTGATGTCTCCTCCATGACACATTCACATACAGGATGCAGAAGGAAGAGGAGTGGAGGCAAAGGGGGAGGAAGATGCCATCATGCCCATCACCATGCTCACGGATTAACTCGTGACAGCCCACTATACAGTCAATACCGCCCCAAACTGAAACATTATGCAGCATGGAAAAACCGAAATAAGTTTTGACTGAATGGTTTTCAAAGCAGAGTAAGTAACAGTAGGGCCATTGCACCCTCAGGCTCCCCCTCTACTGTACAAGCATTGTACCGATATCTGAACAGTAGGTTTAGCATCAATGCTAGTACATACACGGAATTAAAGGTGTCCTGGCTGGTCCAGATAATGAAATATAGGTGACCTAGGGGTTACCATGGCAACTAGTGTAACCTATAGCTGTATTTTTCCATTTTATTATTTTACATTGGAAAAAAAAAACAGCACACAAACAAACAAAAGTTTCACAAAAATGTCTAGCCTGGTTAATTTAAATCTAAAGGATCAAATGAATTTGATTATCATACCAACACATTTACACTTGGTATGATATAAAATTCAATACCCAAAGTCACAAATTAGTCCAATAACTCTCAAAGACAAGTTGAATGGTCTAACAGGTTCAAGAAAGAAGGTGTTCCTCAGCATGGCGGTCCTGCAACGGATGCTCCGTAGGACCCTGCCAGAGGAAGAGGATGAAAAATATGAAAAAGATGGTATACTGGGTGGATTGGGTCATTGATGATGCAGAGAACCCTCTCTTTGTATCTCCTGGTAAAGAACATTCGGCAATTGACTGGAAAAATGTTTAATTATCCTGCCTGTCATGGTACAAGATAAATGAACACAGATATAGTATAATATTTGAAGTAAATAAAGAATAAAAAAGGAAATTGGTAAATTTTCCACAGTGCACTAATGAATCACTGATATAAGGTCCTATTTTCGAGAGCAACGTAAATCCAGTGTGGAGGGCGCCGCAACTGTTTGTCAGGCGTGGTCCGGGCTGGTATCGGTAATTTCGTGGACCAGCGCACACTGGTGAATCCGAGAGTGGGTAGGCTACGCCACTGTGGGCATGTTTGCAACCAATTGTGCACATTACTGAACAGCAATATTAGTGTCAATCCTCGCACTGACTGCTGTACTTTTGTTATCCAAGTCACTTATCCTCAAGCACTGAGTTTTATTAGGGATCAAAAAATGTGCAATAGGAAATTATATATGTCAAATTAATTGGTCAGGAAAGTATTTATTTACTCCACACACATTATGTTTGTTGACCAATCTATGCCAATGATGTACATTATAGTTACAGGGGAAAAAAAATCATGAAAAGCATTTTATTGCTCTCCTTGTAACTATTTGTCATTGACATTGATAGGTGAACAAAAATACATAATTAGTAGTAAATGCATTGATCTTCCATTAGATGGCAGACGGGCCATTTAATTTGTATAGAGCTTCTGGACGTGACGTCACCATTTCCACCGCGCCATATTGCTAGTCAAACAAAGTTGCTCGACATTGTGGGAGACATTGAAGGCATTGACATTGAAGAATATTTACAATACCTGACACATGTTGTGCTGTTGGTTGTCACAACAGACGAGACAGACATTCAAAGAGATTATTATAGAGCATGCCAGCTGAAAAGACCAGAAAAGATCGATTGATTTCGGCAATTAAACATGATGGATGGTGCCCAACTAAAATACACACACTCCTGTGTAGCAATCACTTCATTTCAGGTAGGAATTATTCTTAATCTCAAATTACAAAGTATTTATACAACCAAATTGACTCATTTGAGAACAATGTGTATTAAAAAAAAAAAAAACCTCTGTCGCAGAGAGGTTTGGAGGCGTGTGTGTGCGTGTGGCTGCAATACGCTTCCGTGTTGGGGAGCCGACTTCTGGTCCTCTTTTTTTTCCAGTCATAGTTATTGAATGAGGTTTGTGTAAAACCGGGGGTCATTTATTTAAATAGTGGTATTTGTATTGAATACTAGCTGAAAAGTTCGATGGATTTTGGCAAAGGTTAATGTGTAGCTGAACACACTTCCGTGTTCACGAGCCGTGTCCCCATTGAGAACAGATCCAGCAACAAAGTATTTGTATGCATCCAGACTTTTCTATGCTTTCAAACTCTTCCATGTACATCTCAAAGACTTACTCTAGCCCAAGACAAGCGGAAGCGAATTAAAAATTTCTTATCGGCAAAAACATCGACTTCGGCATTAAATATGGGTCCTCTATGCCAAGTGTCTCTCATTTTTCCATGTACCTTCGTTTATTATCACCTTCTAAATCGCACAAAACTCTGAGCGCGTGCTATAAGATATTTTCGTTTCGTCTCAACGGACCTAACATTGAACAATGCTTTGTTTGACCAGCAATATGGCCAGTCACGTGATTTCGGTGACGTACTTGCACAAGCTCTGTATCTACCTGTTGCCATTCATACAACAGAATATTGTATGATGTTTACCCCCCCCCCAACCCAAATGAATGCTTAGCATTCAAACAAAGATTTCAGATTTGACTCTGAGTAGGTCACTTTCTTAATGAATTTAAGTGGGTTATCATTATTTCAGTATACATGTTGTGAGACTTTTTTTCTGTACAATATTTGGCTCAAAAAAGGTGGGAAAGCAATGATCTAAGCAATGAATTTGAATAAATGGCATCGTGTTGGCAACTTGATCAAGAAATAACATATTTAACTATTTGAAACTTTGTTCATGTTTATGGATCATATATTATCATGAGCAGCATCATTATGGGTTAAAGAACGTCATGCTGTATTACCATTACATGATTTTACTAATTACCAATGCATTTAATATTAGGCAGCTGTGGCATAAATCTTGAATTTGTTAAGAACTGTATATTTATTTGCTCAATTATCTTTAGGGTGGCGAAGTTTTTTCAGTGGTCTAGCTAGTGTATTAGCAACTATAATTAAATGAGGGAAAAGGTGGGAGGATGGAACAGGAGGCAGACAGAGAAAGGGGGCGGCTGGAAAGCGCAATTTAATTTGGTTATGATCTAATTTGCTTTGATTAAAAATGTATGCAAATCCCCCTCGGCATTAGGGATCAGTGAGGAGAGGCGACACCTCTCTCTCTTTCTTTCACTTCTCCTCAAATGGTCCGCTAAAAGTGTCCCAGTCACACAGTTTGCGGGCTGTTTTATGTTGTTATTTCATCTGTCGGCGTTACAGCTCCCTGACCTCGAGTTCTTCCCGGGACTCCGCCAGGCCACCCTCGAAGTCCATCTCCCCCGTCAGCCCCACATTGTGAAGGTCACACGTTTTTTTTGTGTGTGTGTGTGTGTGTGTGTGTGCATGCTATTATGTGCTCCTGGGCAAGCGCAACCTTCAGTTAAGAACTCACTCCTGTGTGTTGTAAATATGTTTGCGTGTGCAACCCATGCTATTCTTTTGTGTCAGGAAAAGGAGCAGGTCGGCTCGCTAATGCATCGATTTACATGCCGACCGACACTATTCTTGTCGCTCTCCATTTTCTCCCCTGCCGCCATCCAAGTTCAGCTTAATGAACCCGGGTCTGCCTCTCACTTGCTCTATCAGATTTTTTTCCCCTCTTGGGGATCAGCAAAAGTTTGTTCCAAAACTAATCCACAAAAACAAAGGAAATTGGATATTTAATTACAACCAAACCAAAGAAGGGCTAACAGATTTGCACAGATGTTACATTAACTATGAACCTTCAAACAATTGCTACTTTAAAGCTATAATCCACAATTATTTTTTTAATAATAATTTTTTTAATAATAATAATTTGAATCCAAGTCACTACAAGAGTATATGACAAAATGCTGAATGAACCTATGAACATTTGACTTTGTTGTAAAGATGAGGGGGTGCCAGAAATCACTGCTTATAGCTTTAACAGATGGAGCAGCAGCCCATACAGTGAAGAAAATAAGTATTTGAACACCCTGCTATATTGCAAGTTCTCCTACTTAGAAATTTTGGAGGGGTCTGTCCACTGTGGGAGAGATAATAAAAGAAAAATCCAGAAATCACAATGTATGATATTTTGAATGATTTATTTGTGTGATACAGCTGCAAATAAGTATTTGAACACCTGTCTATCAGCAAGAATTCTGACCCTCAAAGACCTGTTAGTCCGCCTTTAAAAGTCCACCTCAACTCCCTGTATTATCCTGAATCAGATCCACCTGTGTGAGGTTGTTAGCTGCATAAAGACACCTGTCCACCCCATACAATCAGTAAACTTGTAATATGGCTAAGAACAAAGAACTGTCCAAAGACACCAGAGACAAAAAAACACACACGGCTTGAAAGGGCTACAGAGAAAATGCCAAGCAGCTTGGTGAAAAAAGGTCCACTGTTGGAGCAATCATTAGAAAATGGAAGAAGCTAAATTTGACGGTCAATCTCAATCGGAGTGGAGCCCCATGCAAGATATCACCTCATGGGGTCTCAATGATCCTTAGAAAGGTGAGGAATCAGCCCAAGACTACACGACAGGACTTGGTCAGTGACCTGAAAAGAGCTGCGACCACCGTTTCCAAGGTGACTGTTGGTAATACACTAAGACGTCATGGTTTGAAATTATGCATAGCACGGAAGGTTCCCCTGGTTAAACCAGCACATGTTAAGACCCATCTTAAGTTTGCCAATGACCATTTGAATGATATGGAGGAGTCATGGAAAAAAGTTTTGTGGTCAGATGAGACCAAAATTGAACTTTCTGGTCATAATTCCACTAACCGTGATTGGAGGAAGACGACTGATGAGTTCCATCCCAAGAACACCATCCATACTGTGAAGCATGGGGGTGGTAGCATCATGCTTCGGGGGTGTTTTTCTGCACATGGGACAGGACGACTCCACTGTATTAAGGAGAGGATGGCCGCGGCCATGTATTGTGAGATTTTGGGGAACAATCTCTTTCCCTCAGTCAGAGCACAAGATGGGTTGTGGCTGGGTCTTTCAACATGACAATGACCCAAAGCGCACAGCCAGGAAAACCAAGTGGCTCCGTAAAATGTATATCAAGGTTCTGGTGTGGCCTTGCCAGTTTCCAGACCTAAACCCAACAGATATTTTTTGGAGGGAACTGAAACTCTGTGTTTCTCAGCAACAGCCCAGAAACCTGTCTGATCTAGAGAAAAAAATAATATGTTGTGATTGAGATTATATCTCTCACCGTGGACATGCACCTAGGATGAAAATTTCAGACCCTTGCATGATTTCTAATTGGGAGAACTCGCAATATAGCAGGATGTTCAAATACTTATTTTCTTCACTGTACGTACGAACAGAGCATAGAACAATACTCACAAGCACTTATTCTCTTTTTTTTCTGCAGGAACGATGACGATTACTGGAGCTTACATAGTTGGAGACCTTCTCAGCTTCTTCTCGTAATTCCATTGCATGTTTTTTCCAGTAGACCTTAGCCACACAATAGACTTGTAGGAGTTTCAGCATGCATCCGCAGACTAGTAGGAGGGTCAGTATGTGATCGGCAACGAAATAAGACTATGTGAAATCCTCTTTACCTAATCAGAAACCCTCATTCAAATCCCACAGGGGCAATTATTCCACCATCAGAAGCACAAGTAGCAGAAAAGAAGAGGAAGTCTTTGATAGCGCCATCATTAAAATGCATAGGTGTATTCTAGTACAGTTCGGCGTGTTCATTTGCACGTTAGTGGGTCATTAGCGTGTCCATCAAGCGGGTTGTGTCACTCTGTCATTCATCCTGTTAGTAAGTCAGATAGCCGTTCAGGCCTCATGTGAGCTTCTCTTACATAAGCACAGCGACAGATGCTGAATCATCAGCTGTCCGCCGGAATGCCCTCTCTACCCACAGGGCTCCACCACACACACACACACCACACACACACACACACACACACACACACACACTGACTGCATGCACACATGCATGCACACTGAGCATGTCATGCACTATTTCCCATCTTAGAGCGAGGGAACGAGATTGTGAGACAAAAGGAAACGGGCGAGGGGGTGACGGTGGAGGCCTGGCAGATAGACGACCACAGTTGAGGAAGAAGAAGAAGCAACGAGAAGAAAGGCGAGCGAGATCTTCCCGCAGCTGCCTGTCAGGGTTTGATGTGCTTTAAAAGCTTTTTCATGTGACGCAACTTTGAAGACGGCGCGTTTGATGTTTACCCCCCCAACCCAAATCACCTCTCTCCCTCTTATGGCTAGTTTGTTAGCTATTGGCTAATCCTCGCTGCCATCTCGATGCGAGTTTTTTGATTAACATCATTTTGTCACCATCTTTTTTTTCTTATTCTAGGAGTGTTTGAATGGGTTGTACTCCCACTCACTGCAGATACCTGTGTAAAAAAATGAAAGTAAAAAAATACACATTTATTTAAACAGATGGTTGACATTTTCACCAAATCCCTTTTTTCCTTTTTTTTTTTTAAATGTGTTGAAACTGTGGGCGGCAGGCGGATCAGCTGGAATGCATTGGCCTCACAGTTCTGAGGTCCCAGATTCGGTACTGGTTCCACCTGTATGGAGTTTGCATCTTCTCCCTATATCTGCGTGAGTTTTCTCCAGGCAGTCCGGTTTCATCTCACAATCCAAAATCCTGCATTAATTGGACACTCCAAATTGCCCCTAGGTGTGATTGTGAGTGTGGCTCTTAGTCTCTATGTGCCCTGCGATTGGTTGGCAACCAGTTAAGGATGTACCCCGTCTCCTGCCCGTTGACAGCTGGGATAGCACTCCCGCGACAATCGTGAGGATATCAACTAAGAAAATGGATGGATAGATGGATGGATGGATGGATGGATGAAACTGTCATTATGACCAGACATGTACAGTAAATGAGGAAAAATATCTGTGGAAAAAAATAATTTTATGTGGACCGTGAAATAATTTGCTTCAAATTACAAGATTCTTGCTAAAATTCTAAATCATCACATGAAATAAAAAAATGTGTTGAGATAGTGCTAGCATTTTTTGGGTGGGACCACTTTATTCAGTAACTTTAACAATAGCTGAACAAATTATTATCCTTTGAATCTAGTTTAAAAACTAGTTATTCATGAATGTGTGTCTCTATTTCTGGTGAATAGGGATTGTTCCCGATCACCAATCGTGAGAATCCTCAGATAATTGACACCCGTTACTACTATATGGGAAAAAAAAAAAACACTGGGATTCCTGCTTCTTCTCCTGTCCTGTTCCTGTCCTATCTGGTCCTGTCCTTCCTTCACAGACTGTAGCGATACAGCCCCAGGCAATATCTACATTTCATGTTGCCTTGTTCTGGAGATCTCATTTGGTTTTTCTTTCTCTGTTTATAACTAGGGCGGCACGGTGGTGCTGCTGGGAAAAAATGTTGGCCTCATAGTTCTGAAGACCTGGGTTCAATGCCAGCCCTCCCTGCGTGGAGTTTGCATGTTCTCCCCGTGCCTGTGTGGGTTTTCTCCGGGAACTCCGGTTTCCTCCCACATCCTCAAGACATGCAACATTAATTGGACACTCTAAATTGCCCCTGTCTCGATGTGCCCTGCGATTGGCTGGCAACCAGTTCAGGGTGTACCCCACCTCCTGCCTATTGACAGCTGGGATTGGCTTCAGCGCTCCCGGTACCCTTGTGAGGATAACCAGCTAAGAAAATGAATGGATGTTTATAACTAGACCTTTGTCTTTGTTTTCGTCCCCCTTTAGAAACCTTGTTCTGTTACTACTCTCAATAAACATCTATTATAATATTAAAATGAAAAATTACAGTGGAAGCCCAGAAAAAGCTAAAAGGGATTATTATTTATTATTCTGTTTGACCTGACAGCCAAACAGGAAAAAGAAAGATAAAAAAAAAAGACAACCAATATTTTCCCTTGTTTGCTAACAATACTAGTAGCATGATCCAAGTGAACAGTGGCAGAGCAAAGGAGCAACAAAACTGAGACAAACAGGTGAACATATGACTGCCCCTTGAGTAGGAGGGACCTTAAGCAGCTGAAAATTTTCAAAAACGATGCGGAATTTGCACCATTTATGCTCACCAACTATATTTATCACCTTTTCTAAAAATATATATATATATATATTTGTTTTGACTGTACATTTCAAAAGTGAAAACTTTAAACCACAAATATTTATGCTACTTTTATACTGGACGCTTTCAGTCCTGCACCCCTCCCACGATCTTGATCGTGGGGGGTATTCATATACACTGAATGTGCATTCACTTCATTTGCTCCACATCTTCCCACCTCAGTCCTCTTCAGCGGGTTGTCGACACGCTCGCGTCTGAAGACAGTCACCCCAGCCGGTTCCTTTAATTTTTTTCCCTTTTCCTTAAAGTTACTTCCCTTTCCAGTCCTACCGCCCCGCGACTTTCACCATCACTAACAAAGTCCTTTGAGCGGACATGGCGGCCAGCAGGACGTCCCGGCCCCCAGGCTGGCCCCCAGGCTGTCACAACATGAATAGCGCCTATTCTCACAAACTGCATTGAGTTTATGTGGAATCACGTCGCACGGTCTAATTGCATCCAGTGTGAACACAGCATTAGAGCAATTGTAACACTCCCTTATGTTTAAGTGGGGCTAATGTCGGTTTGTTTACAGTGCTAATGCTTGCTTAGTTTTGCTAGCACTGCTTTTTTTTTTTTTTTTGGTTTTTAAAGCTGGATATTGTGTTCTTTGCAGTTTACAATTGCGCTCATACATGTTAGTCAGGGTGGAGGGACAAAAACTCTGACTTGGCTAATGACAACAACTGGAAAAAATATCCCTTGTTCTTTTTTTGTTTCATAGTAGACCATTTTTGAATGCCAGAATTTGGCAGATTTTAGGGTGCCACAAAACACAATCAACATTTAAAAAAAAAAAAAGGAATTACCCTGTTTTGAGAGTGGACTGCAGGAAAAATAACTGTATTTTACAAAGTGTAGGGAGTAAAAGTAAAATCTTATCAGAAAAATCAATGCTTAAGTAAAGTACAGATAGCTGAAACAATAATAATTTATTATTTGTACTCAGTTACTTCTCACCTCCACTTAACAAACATGGCACCCGTGTCCTGACACCTACTTGCCCGCCTCAAAAAAATAAAACAGAACAACCACTTTCTTTTGTTTCATTTCACTTTTTTTTTTTCTCAGCGCCGCCTCCAATCATACCCCCCGCATCCCCTCAGCATGGGTGATTCATTTGTCTCCGGCACGATATATAGCAACAAGATGGGGCTCTCCGACGTTCATATCGCCGCGATGCTTATTTGTTGAGCGGCGGGGATTTCATATAAATGCGTTTTTCTGTGCTCTCTCCTTCCAGCATCATGCCCTTCGTCGTCGCCTGCCGCCCTCCTCCCTCATTTATTTATTCTCTTTCCTCCGCTACCTCCCCGATACCCACCCACCAACCTCTCCATCCCTCTCTCTTTTGCTCTCATCAGACGGATGTAAGAATAGAACAGGGGAAGCCCTCTCACCTCTCCCTGCACGTTGGCTAATTAGCATATTCATGAGCCAGGACCATAAATTATACATGAGATCTGGAGGGGGGAAACAGAAGAATGAGATGCCGAAACAAACACACACAGACACACACACACACACACATTCTCTCACACAGGCTGACACACGCACACACATTCTTACGTTCCTCTTTCAATCACAGAACACAGACGGAGCCATGCAGACAGGTAATTGGTGAGAAAAACCGTGCAACGGTTACAGTGTGCAAAACCAGACGCCAAGCGCGATATCCAGAGAGCCAGAAAGGATGCGCGAAAAATGGCTTAATATACAAATACACTTTTTGGAGCTCCAGGTAAGGGTAATGCAATGACGGTCAAGGCTAAAAGGAAGCATAGGAGAAAGAGGGAAAACTCTTCAGACATATCTACAGTAAGACATGATGCATTACAGCAACAAAATCCCTTCTTCAATCACAGTATGCATATGTTATCCAAGCAATGTGTAGAAACAGAAATATCAAATGGGAGTTTAGTTGCAAAGTCCACAGAAAAAGATCAGGGTGTCAAACTGATTTTTATCGCTCGCTCAGGTTCCACTCGAATGGTCGTTATGGCTCCAAACGCATATAAAAGTTTGATTGCCTCCTATCATTACATACAAACAAAATAATGAATAATTTGTTTTTAAATCGTTAATTGAATAGTGTGAATGTGAGTGCTAATGGTTGTTTTGTTTATGTGCGCCCTGCAATTGGCTCGCTACAAGTTCAGCCCGAAGATAGGTGGGATAGGCTCCAGCTCTCCTGTGACCCTTGTCAGGATAAGCAGTTCGGAGAATGGATGGATGGTTTTGAAATCAAAAGCCAATAAAGAAAAAAGTTGTTCAACTACATTACGAATCCATTTTCTTTTAAAAGGGGAGTTGGTAACAATTAATGCTTGAATTATCCCATTTTTTTTTAGAAGTGAAGACAATTTTGAATTTTTTTTATACTCTCAAGGGCCACCTAAAATGATATGGTGGGCCGGATCTGGCCCCCTGTGGTGTAGATACAGGGCCAGAAAGTTACTTACTTGTATGTTCAACTGTCATGGGGTAGAAGCAGTAGTTTATTTTTTCTTTTTTTTTTTTTGTATCAAGCTGATGAACTGGTTCTCTAAATGATCTGTCAAAAACCAACTGATCTTCACCAGAGTGTCTTTCAGGGTTGAGCGAGCCAGACCTTGAGTCACTAACTTGTTCATTGGAAATAAATGGAATTTAACTCAATATCGTGTTTATGTTTGTGTCCATCCTTCAATCCATTTTTTTTTCAACCATTAGAGACTTTGAGCCTCTCCAGGCTGAGGGTGAAAGAAAAAAAGAATTAGATCGTACTTGCGACAGGACATTTTTCAGTGGGTTAGCTATATGAACCTCTACCCCACCAAAAACAATATATTTTTGGCAGTTGGGACAATTGGAATCAGGTTTGGTCGATCACAAGTGTTATATAGTTCCTTAACTTCTTATAATTCTAATGTGTAATGAAATTATACTACATCATTGTAGTAGAGTTAATGATAACGTGAATGATTTCGTGAAGTCACAAATTTAAAATGGTATGTATGAGGGAGCACAAGCAAAGTATAATTTCTCCCAGTTAAAGAAAAAGAAAGATACCAAATAAATTAAATAAAAACAATAAAACACAGGAAAATAAATATCTATCCATCGATCCATTTTCTTTACCGCTTAGCCTCACAAGGGTCACAGGAGTGCTGGAGCCTATCCCAGCTATCTTTGGGCAGGAGACAGGTTACACGCTGGACTGCAATTTTAAAATAGTATAATAATAATTTTTAAAAAAGCTATTTAATAAATGTGAAAATTAGAAAAGATGTGAAACCACAAGGTTGATTTGTGGAAATCAACACACAGACGATAATACAAATGTTTTCTGACACCCAATAACAATGTTTGACCCTCACGATGCATACCATCATGGCAACTTTGTGAGCGTGGGCGCAACTGCAGGCACGGCTTTGTCTGTGTTTCTGAGTATTTTTGCTCCCATCCAATTTGGGTGGCAGGAATTAAATCCAATTACATTTGTTAATTGGTAGAATGTCTCTCTCTCTCATTAGCGCTTGCAAAACTTGCCTCGCGACACATACCCTCTCTTTTGCTTGCTTGGATGGAGATAGCGAGAAAGTAGAAACCTGAGACAACCTTTTTGAGGGTGACACACACAGAAACCTCTCACACTGCACACCGCTATTGCAAGAAGAACGTACAACCACAGGGCTTTTTTTTTTTTTTTTGCCTCTCCAGGTTCTGGTTTCCTTTTCTCACCAATGGAGACAAAGAAGACAAACACACATAGAGCATTGAAAATGTATATGCGGGAGGTATACACAGCCAACGACGTCAGACAGACGGTAACTCAATGTTCTGTTGCACAGAAGTGACACAATACACAACTTACTTGGCCTTGCTACTCTTTTACACACTTGGCATTGTTAATAACCATCATGTCTCCATTTTTACATTGTAAACGGACCACTTATATAGCGCTTTATCGACACCATAATGGTGTCCAAAGTGCTTCACAAAGCCTCACACTCACCCATACATGTATACACCAAAGGGGGGCTGCCAGGTTCACTGGGAGCAAATTAGGATCGCGTGTTTTTCCCAAGGACGCTTCCACATACAGACAGTCACAGTCCGGATTCAAACCGCCAACCCGCCAGTCAATGGACGACTTGGTCTACTAACTGAGCCACAGCCGCTTATGCATTGGGTTCACCCACAATGTGAGTGTAAAGAAAGGTTGAATCATAACAATTTGTTATACGTTGCATTAGTGCAAGAAACATCACATCCATCGAACAAGTTCATTTCAATCCATCCATTTTCAACACCACTTGTCCCGGTTAGGGTCACAGGCCAATGTAGCCCATCCCAGTTAATTTTGGGGGAAAAGGGAACTACACCTTGAACTGGTCACCAATCAGTAGCATATAAACACCATCATTGAGTGGAAATTGAACCCACGCTGCCTCCACCAAAGTCAGATGAGTGTGCCACCACAGCATCAATGATCGGAAGTCCATTTTAACGGGCAAAATTGATTTGACGTTAGAATAAATTATATGTATAACAAGCTTGCGCAAGGACGGAATTAAACTTGTACATCAAATAATAGTTTTATATTATTATTATTTACATTATTATTTTTATATTATTTAACATCAAACTTTTTCAATGTTGTAGAACCGGGGGAAAGGTACCTGGTTGGACCATGAATACTGAAAATCTGTGGATAACTGGTGCCCATTGCAATTGCAGTGAAAAAAAATAATTATGTTATTTTAACACCCCCCCCACACACACATAAAAAAATAATAATCTTGCATAAGCGGGATAAAGCATGAATATGTATTTTGGGATCATTGGCGAACTGCGAATATGGTGGTGTCCACTGTATTGACACTAAAAAGGTAACGACCAGCATCCTGCTGAAGAATCAGAGTTACCCATGAAAAAAACATCAGCTCACACAGCTCGTTGGGCGTCCATCTTACCCGTCCTTGCAGCGGCCACACAGACTGTGTAATTACACTCCGACCATTATTCTCGGCTGACATTTCTGTCACGTTAATCACCGCCACTTTGCCGCCATGCACGGGTCAAAATGTGACTGTTGATAGGACGGGGGGAGGCGTTTTGTCTGCTGTCGTGAGCTCCATTTCATTCATTCGTCCACCACCCAGAGTGTGTTTACTGTTGCTCATTGTTAAGTGCAAGCTTTATCACGAACAGTGTAAAAAAAATAACAAAAAACATTTGCATATTGAGCATAACACATAAAGATATCAACTGAAATATTAGCTCATTTTCTTTACTGTTTTGTGTGACACTTATTCCATGAGGAATACGATCCTCAACAGTAATTGTCAAGAGAAGAAGAACATATGCACGATGTTATGGGCGCTTGTTCAAAGCAGAAAAAAGCTACCACAGGCATCCTGCCCTCACTTCTAATAAAAGTTAAGGTTGAGGGTTTTATTCGATTTAGAGTTATTAACTCGTTTTGTATTTGTGTCGTGAAAATTAGCTGCTTATTAATCACCTTTGCGAGCGGCACGTGAAGCACTGGCCTCACAGTTCCGAGGACCTGGGTTCAATCCCGGCCCGCCTGTGTGGGGTTTCCATGTTATCGTCGTGTCTGTGTGGGTTTTCACCGGGCACTCCGGTTTCCTCCCAGATCCCAAAAACATGCAACATTAATTAGACACTCTAAATTGCCCCTAGGTGTGATTGTGAGTGCGAATGTTGTCTGTCTCCATGTGCCCTGCGTTTGGCTGGCAACCAGTTCAGGGTGTGCCCTGCCTCCTGCCCGAAGACAGCTGGGATAGGCTGCGGCACTCCCGCGACCCTTGTGAGGATAAGCGGCAAAGCAAATGGATGGATAATCACCTTTGCATTATGCCCGAATTTTCTGATGTTAATAAAGTGTTTAATATTCCTCTCATAGATGTTTAAGAGACAATGTGAATTGCTGTGTTTAACCAGCAAAAAAAATAAATGAATTTTTGAGAGATTAATTAGTGTAAACACATGCACATACACCCACAACCACAGGAAAATATGGGAAAGTCTGTATAAATTAAACATTTCAAACATAAATACACTGTCAATTTTAAAAATATTGGAAAAAAATAGAATAAAAAGAACAGACAAACAACGTTGTCTCACTTTTTTCTTTACAATTAAAAACAAATTATTTGGCTTTTTTTTAAACTCACATCACAATGGTTTATCCATGCATTTTTATACAGTAGATTATGCCATCTGACTTAAGTGAGAGGCAGGATACACCCTTGACTTGTTGCCAATTAATCACAGGGCACATTTAGACAAGGACCCCTAGCAAAGATTCAAACTCACATTCGCACCTCTTTAGTCTTCAATTAACCTAACGTGCATGTTTAGGGAATGAGGGAGGAAGGCCCGAGTACCTGGAGAAAACCCACGCAGGCACAGAGACACAGTCCACACATGAGGCTGCAGCCTTAACCACAAGGCCATTGTTACATATTAAAATGTGCTTTATCTTTATTTATCAGCATGCAAATGCAATTTCAAAGGAAATAGGGAACTTCCAGTCTTCTTCATCTGGGATAGTGTAGTATATTTTTATCCATCCTTCTACCTCAATGAGAAATTGGGTAAGGACAATGATGCAGAAAAGTAAGGTCACAACTCTTGGACTCAGATCCTCTTTGTGGTCTGTGTGTGTGTGTGTGTGTGTGTGTGTGTGTGTCAATGTGGTTGGCGTCTGCTTGCGCTCCACTCCAGTGAAGTCAGTCTGCTGTCTTTTATTTGGGCTTTAATGACCTATAAAGGGACTGTTACTTTTTAAATAAACCATAAAGCACGGGTCATAAAAGGGGAGTGCACCGCTGGGCACAGGCCAAGTTCGGCGAGGCGCAAGCGTCCTCCACTGTCTCGCCGTGTTTGGCCGTGCGCGTGCCTTTGCATAATAACACATCACGCCAACAACACACCGCTGTATGACAAAGTTGCGGCCTGTCTGCGTGTGTGTGTGTGTGTGTCTGTGTGTGTGCGGGTATGGTGACCTTGATTCACACAAGGAAGAGATAAAAATCTTAATTGTTAAAAGGCGGTTAGGTTTCATCTCCAGCCAGGTCTGAGATATAGGGGAAGAATTTTAAATAGAATTTTCCGTCCGTTAAATTCGGATGGTGGTCAAATGTGCAATCTGGATCTGGTTTGGATGAAACCTGGTTTGACCTTACACCTCAAGATCCTCCATGCACAAAGCACATGGCGTTCAATTCAGATTTGAGCGCAGATAAAAGATTGCAATGACTTCAATGTAACACGTTTCCTATCATGAAGTCACATTTTACTTCAGTGCAAAGGCGAACGATGAAAAGAGAAAAACAAAGTGTGAGAGTGAAGTTGTCATTTAGGACAAGAAAGTTGGAATAGAAAAAAGGTTGATTTTGTGCAAAAAAGTTTATCTGTTTGGATGAAATACACATATTTGTGAGATTAGAGTCATGATTTGACAGGAATATGTTGCCTTTTTTTTAAGCTAAAAATCTATATCTCTGAGATAAAAGTCTTTTTTTTATAAAATTACAGCTTGAATCTTGTTGTGTGTTGTTTGTTCTTTTCATTGTGGCTTCCTATTCCGTAGTATTTCAAGGATAAATTCTAATAAAACAAATAACTGCAATATGTGATTTTTTTTTAATACAAATTGGAATAATTAACTGAAAACCAATTTTTGCCTTCATGACTAACTCACATCTGTGTTCGTTTGCCTGTTTGTTAACGCACAGTCCACTTGCTGTTCCATAAAGGAATCGTTCCCAAGCTTTTTTTGCACCACGGTTTCATGTAAATTGACATTTGGGCTGACCTGCAGAGAAAGAAATACAAACAAATGGTTAAAAATGCAACTCAGCATCATGCTGAATGATGCCCTGCACTTGTTATTCTTCAACAAGCCGCTCCCAACTTGGGGGAGTGGGAGAAATGCCTGTTACTTACGTCAAGTCCATTAAATCCTTTTGTTTAAGATAGATTGTTTCAGATTATTTTAAGAAAACGCAGCATCAATCTTTTTAGGAAAGAGAGGCAGCAGACTAAAGTGCCTGTCACCATTTTAGCCATCTGTATCCACCCAAAATGACTATGCGACCCACTTTTGCTTCCTGGCCCACCACTTCAAAAAGAAGGACCTGAACAATGCCCAGAAGGAGTAAGCAGAAGCAAAGCGATTTTAAATAGATGCTACTGATATTGTATCGCAAATGCAGCTTTTCGATACCTTGGAAGTTATTTGTTCTTCTGTTATCTTTTCCTTTGTCCTTTTCCCCTTTCTAAAGAAGCACCCCCCTTGTTTTTTAATCATACATTTCGAGCTTGTGGGCTTACTTTTTTGCATATGATTTGACATTTCTGAAGTAGGGGTAGTCAACACCTCGACTTTCCCATTCAGGAATGCCAGCAACTAACTGCCACTCAAGTGTTCAAGTGTTTTGGTCATGGACACCTCTGAAATCCAAAGGTGGTGAGTTTGCGCAACAATCTAGCAGCAGAGGCCAAAAGTATGTGTACATATTCAATAAAAAATGAAACCAGTAGCACTGGCTCTTTTGCAAAATATGAACGTCCATCCTGAAATATAACAAAGCCACAAGCGCTATCATTACTCTCATCTGAAAACGCGAACACGACATGATGAGCAGCCTTAAGTCCTCATCCCAGCCAACAATAAATTCACCAAATGCCCTGGTATAACAGTAAAAAACACAATATATTGTAGAGTCTGCTAACACAATGAAACAGATACGCCAAGGTCCATCAATAACCCTTTTGTTGTAAAACTTAACGCTTGAGCATTTCTTTCTACCTCCGTGCTTTCGTCAGGTGTGGAAGCCAGTAAAAGGAGAGGGACTGGATTTTGTGCTTGGAGCATTTTGAGGTCTCAAAGACAGTCACGTAACACAAGTGACCGTTTAGAAACAATACTTTTTTCTTCAAATGTGTTTCATCAGTTGGCCTACGAGTACCCTGAAGGTATCTGCTTCTGATTGGATGAGAGAGGATCATCACTTTAGCGTTGACCAAAAAAAAAAAAAAATCAGAGTGGAAAAGAGGCACAATCCTGAACTGATTTTCCAACAAAAACCTTTCTGACTCTGATGATCAAGAAAACATCGTAATTTCTCGAAAATAATGCGAAAATCTTTCTAAAAATATTTTCAAAAAGTTAATAGAGTGCTTTATATTTAGGTATGAATGAAAAATAAAAAAAATACAATCACATTGTATAGTTGTATACAGGTACATAGAGTGGTAAAAAAAGGGTATACATATACATTTCAATATAATATTTGATGTCTTATGTTACACATTTATATTTATGGTAATATGCGCCCCCAACCTGAACTCTACGACCTCCTCGGGGAGCTTGCATTTTACGATCATTAGCGTAGCAAGTTTGTTCCTACTGCACTGAAGATCAGAAACGACTGCTCGTGAGTTTGTTTTAACTTAAACCAAGACACAAAATGTCAACTACAATGGCTAGTTGTGCAGCTGCTTTTAAAAGAAATGTGTCATCACTCGTGCCGATGATGCCGCCAACCTGGGAGTAGCGCGGCAGTTCGAAATAACGATAGCTCGCGTGGCTTCAGGTGGCTCTCAAAAAAAAAAAAAAAAACTGGGAAAGCGCATACAATTGAAATGCTCACTCTTATTTTTAAATGTGTCCATTATCCTCGTTTCTATGTAGTTTGAACTCACGTTGTTTTGATAGCCACCTGAGCTATGGCGTCAGGTGGGTGAGCGGCTGCGCTGTGGCACCAAAACTCTTGGGATTCAAAAACTCTTTCCCCACAAGCGCCATGGATGGCACAGAGGATGACATGCTGTGGGAGCAAAATAGGATCACTGTTCATGAATTCAGGAGGCACCAGAACTGTACCAAGTCACCAAAGGTAGTTATGATGGATATTTTTTCAGATTGGAGATGAGCCAGATGTTGCTTTTGAAGTCTTGGCCAAGGATGTGTAATGTAGACGATAAACTGCACTATGTACAAATGTTTTATGCACAAATATTTCATGCAAAAAATGTTCACGTCAAACAGTGTTAAATATTTATTTAAGACTGTAATAAGTGTTATCAACAGTATTAATAAAACGTTATGCCATCATTGAGCATTTATTTTAGTTGGTTGAGGGATTCTGTTCTGATAATTACAGGGACAACCGTGTCCTGGGCCTGTCCCGAGATCATATTATGTCTACATCAGCACGTGCGCAATTATTATTATTTATGATTGTTGTACGGGCAGTTTTTTGGAAAACAATAGAAATACAAACCTAAAAAAATATAAATACAGATGATTCCCAATATTTTCAGCATGTGGGTAGCAGCAAATTGGTGGTGTGCATTCTACATTGGTTAGAAGGGTTTTCCCGAGTTTTTAGGTCAACTTTGGGGGTGCGCATTATACTCGATAAATTATGGTATACGGTGTACATATTTTGTAGTCTCTGTGTATCCATATCTCAAATATTGGGGACCGCTGTCATAACGGACAAACGCTCAAACGAATGGATGTTGCCAACGAATGGATCGGACTGTACCATTGCTGCCATTGCAAAAAAGGCAAACTCAAATCCTCGATCCGAGCCATTGGCCTTTACGCGATCCCACTAAAACATAAAAAAAAAACACACTGAAGCAAATAATAACCTCCTTGGTGGATGTAGTAAACATCTTTACAGCGCCTTGTATCTCCAAAGACTCTTTTATATTCCCACAACTGACAGTGAAAGCTTATGAAGATGTGGAGAAGCAGTAGAGGCAGGTTCAACCAAGCGCCCGTGACAGTAATATATGAGCCTTAATAGGTGCATGCTGCTGATATCTGCGGGAAGTGTAATTTCAGTAATACTTGTGACAAGGAGGAGGGGGAAAAAAGGCGTTGAGGAAACAGTAAAGCGGCTGTCTCGAGTCAGAAGAGAGGCATTTGCAGCGTGCATATTTACAGCTTCGTTAAGAGCAAGCGTGTGGGTGCGAGTCAGCGCTCCTTGTCGCCCCCCTCCGCCACCCCACCATATGCGACGGGCTCACGAAGAAGCAGAGAAAAAAAAAACGAATAATAATAATTGCCGTTTTAAGCAAGAGTGTAACGACGCGAATGCGGTGTCGCTCATGCACAGCTTCAAACGGCAGGCTCGGCAAGGAACAGAGAGCAAATCTTAGCACGGCGCGTTTAGGACATCAAACAGGCCGCAATCAAGAAATTCGCAGCAGAGAGCGGGAGGGGCACTTGGCGGCGGCGGTGGGAGGCTCATTTCCTTTGACGCTTATGCACTTCTTCTCCCATAAGAAGTTTAACGAGTGCATGCATCGATGCACGAGGATGTGAGGTGAAGATGGCCGATGCTTGTGATTTTTGGGGGGTGGTGAGGGGAGGGGGTGCGGCGATAAATGAAAACCACACAACATTCGGGAGGTTTTACCTACTCTTAGTTGCGGTCTGACAAGATTGGCTTTTACGTGTAGAAGTCTCACATTAAGGAAGACGTCAGATTTGGGAATTAAAATGTCAGTTTCTATGTGGAATTGCAGCCCCCCCCCCGACATTTTATCTGCAACCAAATGAAAGTTGTTTTCTTTTCGAACCACAAGCTTTAAAACACACATGTCCACTGCACGAGATGCAAGTGCTATCCAAGATCCTCAACTTTGGCATGGCCCTGCTTGGTGACTACACATTATAAGCGCCAAAACATTTTCAAACATCCTCATTTCAACAACCACGGTGAAAAAAATCCATTCATCCATCCATTTTTTATAGGTCTTATCCTTATTAGGGTTATGGGGGAGCAGGAACTTTTCCCAGTTGACTTTGGCCAAGAGGCGGGGTTCACAAACAACCATTCAATCCCACACAACCACAAATTTAGTATACTGTAAATACAATATAACAATATTTGTTTGTTGAATTGGTTCCATACACCCCATGTGCTGCATACTGATCTAAGTGCATCTGAATGTCCTTTAATGCGTGCATAAATGTTCAAATGAAAATTAAAATGCGAGAGGAAGTCATGCAAGGTAGCAATAAAGCGCACACCAATAAGAACGATCAATGCAGCAAAGGCTCGATTGTCTGATGTATAAAAAAGATTAACTTGAGACATTATCCTGTTGTGTGTTCAGAGGGACTTTTCTTCTCCCATCTGCTTGGGAAATGGTTGACACCTGGGAACGGCATTAAATTGTGGAAGAAAAAAAATACATACCAGAAGCTAACACCATATTTTATGATAATCAATGCATCCAGCAAAACTCAATGCATTGCATCTCACTTTTTGGCTTTGATGTATTGTTTTCGCCCTCCCGGTGGTATGGATTATTTGACCATAACTACACTG
Organism: Syngnathoides biaculeatus; assembly: GCF_019802595.1. Classification (NCBI taxonomy): domain Eukaryota; kingdom Metazoa; phylum Chordata; class Actinopteri; order Syngnathiformes; family Syngnathidae; genus Syngnathoides; species Syngnathoides biaculeatus. The sequence goes on from NC_084644.1 coordinate 29,282,640, forward strand.
CAGCAGTCACTTGAAAGTGGCTCTGGATCTCCATCGTGGGCAAAGAAACTTTCACACTTGTTTGGTGGCCAAACACTCTGGAGACCAAATAATTCTGATACAATTTTTTTTTAAAACTGGATTTTTTGCATGGCGCTTGTCATTCACTCTATTAACTGTTGATTTTTCGCAGGATTGTGACACTCACTTTCTACCTACCATGACATGTATTCTGTATATAGCAAAAACATACTTTGTTTGAGCGTCACCTGCCTGTACGTGTCCAACTTCCAACATGTTAGCATTTCTCTCCCTCATAATTGACGAAACAATCCGAGATTCACACACTAATATTATTTATGATCTATTCAAAAGCTGCGCTGATCAGAAATCCAAAGCGACGCAACACTGCCACCACCTACAGAGATTTGTTGGTCCTTAGAGCTGTTTATTCGTGGGCAGCGTCCCATTTTTGGGACATCATGATTTTCATACATTATATCCTTCAGTATATCAAAATATTCAAGTGTTTTAATCTGAAGCCATAATTTGGTATGAGGAGAGGATAACTCATTGGTCAAAGTTTGCACGGAGTTATTTGCCTTTCCTTCCTGACCCAACATGGGTGCCTCAAGTACACATGCAGCGTTTCCAAGAGAAGAAAGGGAGAAAGGTCAGTATGCAGCCAAGTTTGTCTTCAAAATGCTAATTCATCAGTATTATTAATGTGTAAGTGTCATTCTAGAATAAGTATTAATTAATAAACATCTCTAGTATGTACAACTTCACAGAACTGATAACATACCATCTTTTTTTGCCCTTAACTTAACCATAAATGAAAAAGAAGTGTTATTTCATTGATTGTGGCCTGTTAGGAGACTTTTATCTCAATAAGGCAAAAAATTGCCACCCTTCCCATGAATGGGTTAAAAACCCAAATGAATTTCACAGGCAAGCTGGGTGATCGAGTCTTGTACGCCTACTTGTTGAAAAACATATATGGCGACTACATCGGTGGTAGTTACTGATTGGATAAAGTTGAAGATTAGAAACGTCGACACCAATGCACGAGATAAACGGCAACTGTTTTAAATTGTGAAAAACAAAAGTTGAGACGCTATCATGCTCAAAGACTTCTCATGGGCAGTGCCTCGGTGACAAGCTGCTTTGTTGCGAGCCGCTTTTAAAAAAATGCAGACAAAACATGAAATCAGGCATTCTCCAAATGCCGACTCTTTTTTAGTTCATCAAGCTTGCGACAAGCCCCAATGAAGTTTTCTCTGATCTCCAGCGCACTCCACTCGTTCTAATCTTAACTTGTACCTCTTGCATTACAAGAATCACCTTCATCTACATGTCATTTCGTCTCGCCTCACCTCTCCCTTCCTCTTCCTCTTGCCACGCCGTCATATTTCACCTGTGATCTCGGGCTGACATGCCCACCTCCCCTTCCACGAGCACTCTGTCTTTCTTTTCATCACCCTGCTTTCCTGCGCTCCTTTTGTCCTTGATTACCTGGTGGTGAGCTCCTGGCTGCGTCTCCTTTTGCCACAGCCGTTAATGGACTATTTGCATGCAAATGGCAGTGCCTGGAAAGATTAGACAGGCTGCCGGAGGAGGACGCGAGGAAGGAAAGGAAAGGAAAGAAAGGAAAGGAGGAGGAAGGCCAAAAGAAGCAGATTTCATTGAAGAAGCTGGAAAGGAAGCTCAAAAAAGCAGATGAAAGGCAAGGACACGTACGCTCTACTTTCTGTCTCAGTTTCTTCTGAAAATCTGCATGATTGTCTTGGTGAAGGTGCTATTATTGACAGTTATCTACATGCATGTGTGTACGTGTGCATGCATGTGTTTGTAAGTGGCGGCAAGACGAGGCTCTAAGATTAGGAGGGGAAAAAAGTTTGAGTGTCAGAGCTTCTGTATTTGCATGTTTATGTGCGCCTAACTAGCTTAGCTCTGAACTAGGGGAAGATAGGGCACTGCGGCATCTCCATTTCTGAAAAATTAAAGCAGGAGACCAAAAGGTTTTTTGTCTGGAGAGAGAAGCCTGTGCAGGCCCCGCCGCCGCCCCCTCCTCCCTCCACCCCTGCTTTTCCTCCGCCTTCCTACGACTCCTCCAAATAAATAAGAATTTTTGATTACAGTAATCAGCCCCATTAATAATGCAGACGCTGTGATGATGCAGAGGAGATGAAAGATGGCTCTTCTCAACCTTTCTGTGTTAGGAGCGAGGGGAGATGGTTGCTAGCGAGCGTGCACCCGCCGCACGCATGCGCGCTTCAACATCTAACTCCAACAGTTGGCAACTTTCAGAGCTACTGTATAAAACACTGTTTTGTACAAAATGATAGTGTGAAGTTCACCGCATAATAAAGTATGTAGAGAGATCACGGTGGCCTGTTTTATGGTTCAGTAATGAACACTGCAGATGACTTTATCTTAATTAAAGGTTTTTGTTTCTTGAATCATACAGTTTTTTCCCTTCTTGATAACTTGGCAGGCACTTGGAACATTCAGTCTTGTTGTGTAAAAAGGGTTTAGAGGACAACAAGACACTTTTCCAAATACAAGCATTTATTAACAACTCAACAAGACTCCCGCTCTGCTCAGCAACAACTGAACAAATTGGGGTAAATTTTTCATAACAGATGTCACAATCAACATGTGGCCCTGGACCGGCTAGTGGATAAAATCTCAGCTAATTATCAGATGAGAATTAGAATGACAAATAATGAACAATTCCACGGATATTTTAACTAAGAATAATGGATGAATGGATGGATGGAGGGATGCATGGATGGATGGATAATTAAAGGTAACTAATTTGCTTACATGTCTGATAAAGAGCTAGAAGAAAGGCCTTTTTTTAAAAATCCGTCAAAGACCACAGGCTGCTTGGAGAGTTGTGAATAGCATTTGCAGCATTTGATTATTCTCTTTGGCACTTTTCAGAGTGCCTCCCTCCCCCTACATGGCACACACACACATAATTATAACATATTACATCCCTCACCTTGCTCTCTCTGTCTGCTTCTCTCTCTCTCTCTCATTGTGACACACACACACACACAGACGCAGAGGCAGGAGTACATCTCTCCTTCCCTGAGGCTGACTTGGCAGCGGGCCAGCCGAGAGGAGAGAATGCATAAAGAGCTATTGTGGCTGTTGCCGTTAATCAGGCCTGTATGCTTTCTGACAGCAGCGTGTGAGAAAGGAAGACTGTCTCTCCTATAGGCTCGCCGTACACCTCTCCATTAAGGCCGCAACAGCCAGACGAGCCGACTCCAGCTGCAAAATCGCTACGGCGTAATGACACACAATATCGAAAGGCGAGGCGGCGGCGGGATGGAGGCGTGTAGCACCAAGGTGGTAGAAACTGCACATCCAGCCAAAAAACGAGGGGTTAAACATGGAGGTGTGTCACACTGGTTCAGGTCATGTCTGCAGAAAACATGCATGTACAGAGTAGTCTTCTTCTTTTCCTTTCGGCTTGTCCTGTTAGGGGTCGCCACAGCGCGTCAACTTTTTCAATGTGCACCTATCTCCTGCATCTTCCTCTCTAACACCACCTGGCCTCGTGTCTTCCCTCACAACAGACATCAATCTTCTCTTTGGTCTTGCTCTTGCTCTTTTGTCGGGCAGCTCCATCCTCAACACCCTTCTACCAATACTCTTCTGTCACATAACACTTTCTGCCAGCTGTTCCAACTTGCTTGGACCCATTTCTTCACTTCCTTAAGAGACTCACCATTGCTCTGGATTGTTGACCCCAAGTATTTGAAGTCGTCCACCCTCCCTATCTCTTCTCACTGTAGCCTCAATCTTCCCCTTCCGTCCCTCTCTTTCATGCAGATATATTCTCTCTTACTTTGGCTAATCTTGATTCCTCTCCTTTGCAGTTCATGCCTCCATCTTTCTTTCCAATTGTTCCTCCACCTGCTCCCTGCTTTCACTGCAGATCACAATACCATCTGCGTACATCATGGTCCAAGGGGATCCTATTCTAACCTCATCTCTCAGCCTATCCATTATAACAGCAAGCAGGAAGGGGCTCAGAGCTGATCCCTGATTTAGTCCTACCTCCACCTTAAATTTTTCTGTCACAACTCATCACTGTTCTGCTGCCCTCATACATGTCCTGTACTAATGACCTGTACTATATAGAACTGCATCAGTGACACTTCTTAACTCAGGATTTGTGTCTTTGCCAAGAAATCTTATATCCTTTATATGAGATCACAGTGTGGAACCTTATCAATTATATTTTGCTATTTTGTTTTTTCATTCTGGGTGTCTTTTAATTGTTTCCGGTAATTGTTATACTAGTTTTGGTGCTTATTAATGAGCATACACCAGACTTACGCATGCAGTACCACAGTTCCTCTGGTGGTACTCTGTCATGGGCTTTTTCTAGATCCACAAAGACTCAATGTAGCTCCTTCTGACATTCTCTGTAGTTTTTCCACTAGCATCCTCAAGGTAAATAATGCATCTGTGGTACTCTTTCTAGGCATGAACCCATACTGTTGCTCGCAGATACTTACCGTATTTTCCACACTATAAGGCGCACCTAAAAGCCTTTAATTTTCTCCAAAGTTGACAGTGCATCTTATAATCAGGTGCGCCTTATATATGGATCAATATTGAGCCCTTAGTGCAGCTCCATCTAATGGACGCATAGCGTAACCCCCAGCCTCTACTGTAGCTTCTACTCTATGCGCCTTGTAATGTGGCGCACCTTACAATGTGGTGCACCTTATCATGCGGTGCAGCGCACCTTATAATGCGGTGCGCCTTATAATGCGGTGCACCTTATATTGTGGTGCACCTTATGTATGAAAAAAGTTTTGCAATAGGCCATTCAATGGAGTTGCGTCTTATAATGCGGTGCGCCTTATAGTGCAGAAAATACGGTACTTCTGTCCTGAGTCTAGTGATATGACAAAATATACTGACTGTGAAAACAAACCATTTGTGATTTTGAAATTTGATGAACTGTCCATGTATTAATTTTGTCCTTCAAAAGACATACTTCCACTTTAGACTGTAGCTCCTCAAGATGAGTAAAGACAGGCAACAGGTGGTCAAAGATTTGCCCTCACTTACTTTTAATCAACTAAATTTTAGACAAACATCTAAGCAGGAGATTCCCCATCTTCTTTGTTAACTATAGCTAATGGGTTTTTAGAATAAGTACCACTAAAAGAAGAAAGAAAACTGCCTTATATGATGTGTCTCTCTTTAGACTCCTGTAAAAAAAAAAAAATTACGTTTAATTAAATGTAATTTTAATAACCGGTACAGGATCTTATTCAGTTAAACATTTTGTTTTTCTTACTATCTCCCATATAGTCTAGTGCAGGGGTGTCCAAACTTTAGCTGGGGAACCATTTGCAATTTGCTGTGCATATTTTATACAAAAATAGATACTTTTGACACATCCACAATGCTATTGGGTGTGGGTGTTGAAAAAGTGTGTTTGCATGGTTGGGAGGCAGTTCTGTGACACGTAGTACGACGCTAACTAATCAGAATATTAATTGGTTTTGAAAGAAAGTATTTACAACTAAAATGGAGAAAAAAAAACGTCAATACAATCCCTCGGGAATAAAGCTCATTCATTTTCAGAAGCAAAAATGTTTTCTTCCACTTTATGCTCTGCGTCAGTCTACATTTATCAACAAACGTCACGTTAATGTTAAATGACGATCCTCAAGTAAGCATTGCTTTAAAGATTGTCAGTTAACAACAGATTCTTTTGGTTCTTAATATAGAGAGCTGACCACGGCAGGGGCGACACTAGCGGGATACGAGACTGCTGTCCACCTCAAGATCAAGTTTGGATTTTCATGAATATGATCAGGACTGAAACAGACATTGACTATTTTATTTGAAAGTAATCTTCAACCAAGTGTCTTTTTTCAGAGATCAAATATTTTCATCACATGCAGAATTTTTCATTTTGTTTTCAGTGTCAAGTCACATTTGTACCTACAGAGATTTTCGGGTCTTCAATTAACCTACCATGCATGTTTTTTGGAATGGGGGAGGAAACCCGGTGGAAACCCATGCAGGTAGGGGAGAACATCCAATCTCCATAAAGGGAGGCCGGATTTGAACCTGGGACCTCATAACTGTGAAGCAGATGTGCTAACCAGTAGAATAGGAAATCCAACTGCAGTCAATGGACTAACATCATGTTAAATTGGTTTATTGTTGGATTATGCTTATTTTGATGGAAAGTTCAATGACATTGTGAGCGTCGCATAAAGACATTTTAGCTTCCACAGGTTGTTGCATATAAAGTAGAACTAAATTATTTATTACATTCACTCACTTTATCATACAGTTAATTTCCGATGGGGTGACTACATCGGCACCAACCCGCCCCGTTGGCGATGAACTTATATTTGGCAAAGTCCACCATTCCCCACCCCTGCCTGTTGAAAAACAGTTGCAAGTCTGCAAATACTATGGACTAGCATGAACAGGTTGGTACCAGAAAAAAAAAAAGGGGGGGTGAGCACTGTTCTGACAGGAAAGCTGTGACTAGGTAGATTCAAGATTCTGATGATAAAGCTGTCTAATAACAATTTTCTGTGGTGTGTTTTCATGGGATACTAGGCTGTAAAACTGATTTTATTCCTCCAAGGGTGAAAACTGAGATACATAATTTGCAAAATGACGATATCCAAACACAAAGCATACACGTAAAATAGAGATCCTGCAGTGCCCCTTCCCCAAGTTCCGAGTTAACCCAGTTAGGTGCACATAAACGTAAAAACAGAAGCTCTGACATTCAAACTCTTTTTCCCCTCCTAATCTTACAGCCACGTCTTGCCGGCGCTTACAAATACGCACATGCACGCGCACAGACATCCGCACACATACACATAGGCATGGAGATAACTGTCAATAATACCACCTTCGCCAAAAAAAATCATGCAGACTTTCAGAAGAAACAGACAGAAAGTGGCGCGCACGCGTCCTTCCATAATAAACTTTGTCTCCACCTTCCGCTGAGTTTCTCCTCTTCTGATATTAAACACTGCACAAAACAGTATGTGCTGTGCCACTTTTGTCACCTGGTATCCCTTTACAGTTCTTCACACTCGTGCAATCTTTTCTTTTCACCAAGACTTAATATATTTGTGAAATTTCCTCTACTCTTGTTTGTGATTAGGTACTTGTCTGGATTCACGAGAGCCTTATTGACACTCCCGGCATACCTGAGAATTCCCTCCTTCTGATTATTCTTTTTTTTCCATACCTGTTCCCTTCATGCATCAGCTAAAATCCATCTTCTACTCGACCAGTGTGTCCATTTAAACCTACTCCATCTAAAACCTTTTCCCTTTGGTCTATGCTGAGGGCCAGCTGTTCAATGCTTTCAAAGAAGCTTTTTTTCCCCCCTCATTAGTCACTCCCCTCTATGGGGCATAGGCTGATATTGTGTTATGTACCACTCCTATTATCTCATTTCTCATTCTCTTACTACTTCAATTAGCTCCTTGTAATTGAGGCTCAGAATCTCCTTTTGGAAAAGAAAAATCACATTGGATAATCAAAGGGTTAGCATATTTGATTTGCAAGACTCTAAAATCACTGAATTACACCTTTTTATTTTGTCACTATTTTGTCAGAATTAGACTCAGACGAACATGTTTTGGTTTTTGCATTAATATCTATCATATTCAATGTATATGTTTACACTTGCACTAGGCCTACTTCACTTGCACTAAAACAAAAGGTTTCAAGAATTATCATTATTATTACTACTACTAATATATATATAATAGGTTTATAATAATATAATAACCTACTACTACTACTAACCCATGACTATAGTGAGGATAAGTGGTTGAGAAAATGGATGGATGATCATTATTATTATCATAGCTTAGGGTTAACACTAACCCCAACCATGCATCCATTTTCTAAATTGCTCACAAGGGTCGTGAGAGTGCCAGAACCTATCCCAGCTATCTTAGGGCAGGAGGTGGTGTACAACCTGAACTGATCGCCAGCCAATGGCAGGGCACATAGAGACAAACAACCATTCACGGACACATTCACACCTAAGGGCAATTTAAAGTCGTCAATTAACCCACCATGCATGTTTTTTGTTTTTGGAATGTGGGAGGAAACCGGAGTACCCAGAGAAAACCCAAACAGGCACGGGGAGACCATGCAAGCTCTTTTGAACCCTGGTTCTCAGAACTTTATCCATTCTCCACTGTGCCACCTATTTTTTATTATCATTATTATACTTATTATTTTGAGGTGGTAAAACTAGTTCCTCCCTACATTCCAAAAAACTCAGTTGAAGACTCTAAATTGTCTGTGGGTGTGAACTCAAGTGTGAACGGTTGTTTGTTTGTCAGCCTTTAAAGGGGTTGGTGGGTAGTTCTGAGAGGGAAACCCACCCAGCTGTTGCCCAAAATCACCTGGGAGAGGCTTCTGTATACCTGTGATCCTGAAGAGGATAAGTAATTCAGAGAATGGCTGGATCGATGGATGAGGTGGGAAAAGTCTATTTTTGTGTTATTACTGGGAAAATGTTGTGATTGTATCTCGAGACTGCCACCCCTCATACAAAATGGATGCCTGAGTGAACATACCGTGCGTCAAAGGCATCTCGTACAGGTGTAATCCCTGAACATCTGCCTGGCCGCATTTCAAAAGCTCCAAAAAAAGAGGCAGGGCCGTGGCGCAGTCATTAAGCAACGGAAGAGGCCAGGCGGCAGGATCGGAACCACGCCACCGCTACGCCACCGTACACCTGCTCCTTACATACTGCTACGCACCACACGTCGGTATTCTCGCCACCGCTGCCGCCCACAGGAGCTGCAAGCGGGTAAAATAAGGCGGACATCTGGAGGCAATCAACATGGTGGTATCACCGCATGCTTATTTTAAGTCACCAATGATGACACTTCATCTTCGTCTTTTGAAGCAAGTGAAATTGAATGGGGCGCCTTTATGGATAAACTGGTGCGACATGTGACAGACAGCTTCTCATAATGCTCTACCTGTAAATCAAGTCTTAAAAAAAAAATCATTAGTATCCTTCAAGATAGTCACAAGTTTTCCGCTATGTAAGCTCTAATGTTAAACACACAGGAGGCTTTTAAGTACGGAAGTCAATCACAACTTTCATTAAAAACTATGCCTCTAATGTACTACTCTTTCCTTGCGTTTGCGTGTTGGGAGGGTGTACAGTGTTACCTTGGTTTAGGTTTTCTGATCACACTTGTAAATAAATGTACTCATACACTCTAATTCAATGTGTCAGAATGAAATGAATTGAAGTGCCCTTGCAAATACAAGTTTATTTTATTGATAAAATATTAGCACTGTATTGTATATGTGACACAGATGCAGAGCGTTGCCCTCACAGTTCTGAGAACAGGGGTTTGTATGTGCCCTGCAATTGACTGGCCAACCATTTCCGGGTGTACCCTGCCTCCTGCCCGAAGATAACTGGGATGTGCTCCAGCATTCCTGCGATCCTTGTGAGGCTCAGAAAATTGATGGATGTACAGATGTATAAAAACCTAATTGAAAATATAAAAGAGAATCCAAACAAACTGTTTTTATAAACACAATTACTATAAAATGGGCCAAAAGTCCAAGTCGTGTTGGATCTCCATTTTTAAGTAACGTCCCAAAAACCCTGCTGATCTGATTCTGACCTAACTTTCAATAATCCTATCAAATTACTACATCACTGAAACTTCCTTATACCATCTAAAGAACATATCCAGAGTGAAGGCTTGCATGTGCCGAGCACAGCAGGAGAAGCTTAGCCATGCTTTTATCTCAAGTAGACTTGACTATTGTAATGGTCTTCTGACTGGACACCCTCAGAAGATTAATTAAATAGCTGTATCTCATTCAGAATGCTGCAGTTCAGGTCCTTACCCAAACAAAGAGGTCAGAGCATGTTACTCCAATTCTAAATTCTATACACTGGCTAAAAGTCAGCTTTCAAAGATTAGAAATTTCTGCTACTGGTCAATAAATCACTAACTGGCTTAAGTCTAAATATGTGAAAGAAATGCTAATGGAATATAAATCCAGTAGGTCTCTGAGCTCGACAAGCTCAGGTCAAACAGTGGACCACAGAGTCCAAAGCAAACAATGTGAAGCAGTATTTAGCTATTGTGCTGCACACAAATGGAATAAATTGCCAAGAGGAGTGACGTCAGCTCCAAGTGTACGTTTATAAATACAGGTTATAAACGCTTGTTTTTTTCCCCTCATACCTTTTAGAGCATACCTGTACGCTGCTTTAATCACACTACCTATTTTGCCTTTGTTTTAAATGTTAAGAAGCTGTTTTTTTCTTTGTTGTTTAAGGCTTTAAATCACATTGAAGCACGTTAATCACATAAACCACAATGTGTTATCCTGTGTATGAAATGCTCTGTTTAAATACATTTGCTTTACATCTCTTTGCTTTGGGCAGCACAGTGGCGTGACTGGTTAAAGCATCTGCCTCACAGTTCTGAGGACTGGGGTTCAAATCCCAGCTCAGCCTGTGTGAAGTCTGCCATTCTCCCCGTGCCTGTCTAGATTTTCTCCAGGCACTCCGGTTTCCTCCCACATCCCAAAAACATGTGTGAATGAGTGTTTGTTTTGATGTGCCCTGCGATTAGCTGGCAACCACTTCAGAGTGTACCCCGCCTCCTGCCTGAAGATAGCTGGGATAGGCTCTAGTGCTCCCGCAACCCTTGTGAGGCTAAGCGGCTCAGATAATGGATGAATGGTTTGGTTTGCAAAAGTGGTATGCGTCTACCACACTTTTGTACACTTAGTCCAAGATATCTATGTAGATCAGGGTTCACCAACCAGCTGCCTGCCAGCTAAACATTGATGGGACATTATGACGTCCTCGCAATTGAAGTTGAAGTGATCATTCGAAAATGTAATCAGTGGGAGAGAGCTTAAGACTTTGGACAATTGCTCTTGTTGATGCAGCGTTCTCTCATTACATTTAACACGACTATGAGTTGCACTGTTGCATATTCAGATTTGTTTTCTTATAGGTTAAATCATTGTTGATAAATATTGTGAGAGAACATTAACATGTTTTGTGTAATCATATAGATTCATATAATTATTATTAACCCATTCATGGGCAGGGTGGCAATTTTTTGCCTTATTGAGATAAAAGTCTCCTAACAGGCCACAATCAAGGAAATAACACTTCTTTTTTTCGTTTATGGTTAAGTTATATGATAACTTTACTGATTTATAATCTCATCCCAACTGCTAACTTTGACCGATGAGTTATCCTCGCCGATACCAAATTATGGCTTCAGATTAAAACACTCAAATATTTTGATATACTAAAGGATATAATGCATGAAAATCATGATGTCCCAAAAATGGAACGCTCCCCACGAATGGGTTAATTAATTAATATCAAACTGGTAGCTCATCGCATTAATCAGTAACCAATAAGTACCACTTGATTTCAAAAAGTTGGTGAACCCCACCTGTAGATCAAATGGGGATTTTTAAGAGTCCTTCCATCATGCAGATCACTGTGAACAACGCCTTGACCTACGCCGACTTCAACGTTACATCATCTCCAGTCGAGGGGTTAATGCACTGTGCACATACTGCGCAATGTGGCGTTCCTACACGGATGATGGAAGCGCAGTGCTAGATTTAACATTCCCACTGTGGCCGTGTGCACAGAGTAAGGCGTCAGCGGTGTTCATGATTCAGGACCAGACTGGCGGTGGCGACTCTCCAGAGTCTACAGCCTTCGCGCTGAGTCAAGCGACTGAAAGGTTGATGCATCGTCTGACTTGTTCTGTTCTTTCTCAGATTGAGCCTGCCACAGACTCATATAGCTTCACCCACATTTATGCTCATTAATAATCATTAATGCTAGTAAAACAATTACCGAAAACAATTAAAAAGAGACCCAGAATGAAAAAAAACAAAATGGCAAAATACAATTAATAAGGTTCCACAGTGTGATCTCACATAAGGGAAATACGATTTATTGGCAAAGAAACAAATGCTGAGTTAAGGAGTGTCATTGATGTTGATGGATCTATATAGTACAGGTCAGTAGTACAGAATATGTATGAGGGCAGCGGAACAGTGGTGAGGTGTCCTGTGGGTGTGACAGAAGAATTTAAGGTGGAGGTGGGACTGGATCAGGGATCAGCTCTGAACCCCTTCCTGTTTGCTGTTGGAGGTTAGACTGGAATCCCCTTGGATCTCGATGTTTGCAGATGACATTGTGATCTGCAGTGAAAGCAGAGAGCAGGTGGAGGAACAATTAGAAAGATGGAGCCATCCACGAGAAAAGAGAGGAATGAAGATGAGCCAAAGTAAAAAAGAATATAAGTGCGTGAATGAGAGGGGTGGAGGGGGAACAGTGAGCCTCAGAAATGATGGTGGACAACTTCAAATATTTGTATTTTGTGGTAAGGAAGTGAAGAAATGGGTCCAAGCAAGTTGGAACAGCTGGAGGAAGGTGTCTGGTGTCTTATGTGATGGAAGAGTCTCTGCTAGGATGAAGGGCAAAGTTTATAAACAGTGGTGAGGCCAACCATTATATACGAATTACAGATGGTGGCACAGAGAACACAGGAAGCAATGCCGGAGGGGGCGGAAATGAAGATGTTGAGGGTCTCTCTAGGAGTGAACAGGTTGGATAGGATTAGAAATGAGCTCGTTAGAGGGACAGCCAGGGTTGGATGCTTTGGAGACAAAGTTAGAGAGAGAGAGAGAGAGAGAGCAGACTTCGACGGTTTGGACATGTCCAGAGGCGAGAGAGTGAGTACATTGGTAGAAGGGTGCTGAGGATGGAGCGCCCAGGCAAAAGAGCAAGAGGAAGACCAAAGAAAAGGTGGATGGATGTTGTGAGGAAAGACTTGAGGGCAGTTGGGGTTGGAAAGGAAGATGCAGGAGGTAGGCTAGATGGAAAAAGATGACGTGCTGTGGCGACCCCTAATGGGACAAGCCAAAAGGAAAATAAGAGAGGAGAAGAAGAAGCAGTTATAAATTAACAAATATTTTTTTTCAAAAATGATAATATGAAAGAATAAGTGCAATCTAAATAATTATTTCACATCATACATTCCAGTCCTGTAGGGCACAAGATTAAGTGTTTGACGCCAGCCAATGTTGCCGTATGCAAGTTGAACTACCTGGATTAGAGCATTTGAAAGACGAATATTTGAATGAGCACCAGCTTCTTTGAAATAACTAGTCTGAATAATTTTATTTCACCAATGACTACAACGAGGATGGAGTGAGTGATAACGCTGGTTGACATTTTACTCTCTGTGAGCGTTGCTTGAAACATCATATACTTTTAAATAAACAAGCAATTTGAAAAGCTTCTTCTGTGTACGTATCTCTGTTTATCATGCTTGGTGGACTCACGACAGTTGAGTGACTGGAAAACATAACATAAGCGATACAACAAGCGTCTATAGAGAATGTTTTAAAACACCGCTACCATGCCACTTAAGATAAATACTAGAAAATACTGTGCAATGGGAGTATTTGTTGGTCAGGACTTGCAGCCCTTTTCTCGGTCAAAGATGTGTGCTTTCGTTTCCTTTTGAAAATAATGACACATGTTGTGCCCAGACACCATTTTAGTGACAATTTAAATTCCCAAATTAATAATAACAGTTCTATTAAGCTTGGGTCCATTGGTCATGCCAGCAGAGCGTGGGCCAGGCATACCATTAAACCCACACAAATATTTTTTTTTTTGTAATTTTTTTGGAACTACTCCATAGTCATGTGGAGACAGTCAAAAAAAAAAAATAAGAGGCATTTCACCATTCAAAAGAGTTGTGTTTAAAGTGGGCCTGTCATGAAATGGATGATTTTTGGTATATTATTAATGAAAAACCCACAGCCAATATGGTTCCCATGTGATTTTTAACCACAAAACATGATTTTGACGTATACAGCTTTTTGTAACTCCTGCCATGAAAATCCTCTAAGGGATTTGTTCTCGAGAAGAACCAGGAAGTGACGTAAAGGACAGCGCCGCCCCCTCGTGGACTCGTTTGTTTCCATTAGTTTTACCTCCGGGAAGGTAGCTCGTTGTTCCTTCGTGTTAGCCAAAATGCTGGCTGATTGCATTGCTGGACATTGCTTGAACACTCGGGAGAATGGAATTACCCTTCATAAGTTTGCAAGCGACCCGGTTCGTCATGAAAAATGGATTGTACTGGTGCAATGGACGAGAGCTTCGTGGGTTCCAAATGACAGGTAGGTGTGTATACAGCTACTAAAAAAAAAAAAAATAATAGTTTGGGGCGGACCATGTAATCGGTCTCTCTCATAACGTAACAAAAGATCCGCGTATGAAATGTGCCCATGTGCGCGTCTCCCAGCCAACAATGTCTCACTCAGCCTCGTCTCGATAGTGTTCATCACGTACTGCGGTGGATTTAAACATACCCCTAAAAGCAGCATGGCTCGGCTCCATCTCTTCCTTATATACCACGGAGCCGAAAATCAGCCACACCCGCGTTCAGCGGTCACAGCTTCTACGAAGGCTGCGCGTCAGACTTTGCGACGGGGGCGGCTCTGAAGAACCCAGCCAACAGTGCGTTACTCAGTCGCGTACACGCATAAAGCACCCCGGCCTGACTGTGAACACCCCCCTAAAGCAGCACCGCTCGGCTCTGTCATAAGCCACACCGGCCGGCTGCGATGAGCTGCGATGGTTCATCTCCGACGCGGAAGTGGATCGGACGGGGATGCGGTTTGGCCGTGATCGCATATCATCTGAATACGGCTCGAAACAATAGTCTAATATTGCCCCGGTAACTTCACTCGTTGTGTGGTGTTATCCTTTTCGAAAAGAGCTTCGGTGTCAGAAGGAGAGTTGGAAAAATCTCTGTTTGGCTTCCATAGTAGCAGGCATTCCGCGTTTTCAACGGCGGAAGTGACGATGACGTCAAGGACAGAGGACGCGACTAATATGGCGACCACTTGGATGTCGAGGGACACACAATTGCGCAGTTTTGTGCATGGATGACACGCTCGCTGCTCACTTTTTTTTTCATATAGACATTGAAGTGAATACTGTTATAAGTATTTTTCATTACAATATCTATTTTAGAACGTTTATAAGTATGACAGTCCCACTTTAAATAATAGTTAACTAAAATGATATTCACAACACTAGAAAATCAAATTTTTGCTGACAATTAAAATTACGAGATGATTTCAGGAGGGCGGCACGGTGAAGCACATGGAAAGTGTTGGCCTCACAGTTCTGAGGTCCCAGGTTCGATCCTGGACCCGCCTGTGTGGAGTTTGCTTGTTCTCCCTGTGCCTGCGTGGGTTTTCTCCGGGCACTCTGATTTCCTCCCATATCCCCGAAATATGCAACATTAACTGGAAAATTGCCCTTAGGTGTGATTGTGAGTAAGCCTGTTTGTCTCGATGTGCCCTGTGATTGGCTGGCAACCAGTTCAGGATGTACCCCACCTCCTGCCCGATGACAGCTGGGATAGACTCCAGCACTCCCGCGACCCTCGTGAGGATAAAGGGGCTAGAAAATGAATGGATGGATGGATGGATTTCCAGCAGAGAGAAAAAGTTATCTTCTATCTATCACAAAACATTTTCCATAAATGTACCAAATTCTGGCCCAAAGACCAAGGTAAAGACCTAACCAAGGCTTACCTGTATTGTTCCACCCCTAGTTTACACTGACCCCATGACGTCATTTTTAAAAACGTCCATTTGGCTACCTTTTCCTTTAAAGGTTCAAAAACAATAATGTGTGTGAATGTACACCAGATCACTTCAAATGCGCCAAGTAGAAAATGCCCCTGGGCCACTAATCTGCGGTCACTGAACAAAGAGTCACATCACACATTAGCAGAGCCATTCTTCTCAGCGCCACCGTGCTCCTCCGCTTCGCATCGGGCACGCAGATTGCTGTTAGCATCGTGTGGCACGTCACGGCAACGCCTGCTGAGGCGCAGATGACGAGGTGACTGGCTCTGTTGTAACATACAGCGCGGGCCGCCGCCCTTCCCTCCTTTGTGCTAATCACCTTCAATCTGTCTCTCATCCTCATTACCTCATCTGCCTCCCCCACCCACCCTTGCTACCTCAGTTTTTTCACTTGCGCTAGTCAAATGTGCCCATTACACGCTTCACCGGCCACAGACTGCTTTTTCTATGTGGCGTAAAGCAGTCGATGACACTGAAATGTGATGGTGGGGCCATCAGATACCGACGTTTGGTACTCTTAGTGCTTGCTCATTGTATAGTTGCATTAGGCGGGGAAGGCACGGGAGTGCGGCCTATCATTTGGCACAATAGGCAAAGGAGCATGTTTCACAACACAGAAAGCTATTCAGTGGATGCAGGATATTGTTAGCAAAGTTTGGTGTCAATACAACATCTGTGGTTTGTCATCAATTTCACTGGATGAAATGAGCAAAACAAACCATTTTTCTCTAAACAGTAGTGTCTTGAGATCTAACTTTCATTAATTTAGTAAAAACACATAACTTGAAAGTTGTAGCTCAAATCATCTTTCCCCATTTAAATGAATGGAAACACCATTAATCCATTCCAGCTGTCCACAATAGCTCAAGTATTTTTGTTATGAGTCATAATTATTAAAATGGCACTCGATAATACTGTAATCTGTTCTACTGTTATTTTAGAATACCACTCTAGCCTATGAAAAACATGATTACACTGCCTCCATTGGCTGACAACCAGTTTAGGGTGTACTCCGCCTCCTGCCCGATGATAGCTGGGATAGGCTCTGGCACTCCCGTGACCCTTGTGAGGATAATGGAAGAACGTATGATTACACTAACTGCAAAGAAGCATGATAGCTCAATGGGATTGTGTTTTTACTTTTGGTGTGTGCGCTTTGGCCACCTGGGGCAGTACATTACAGACATGCAGATATACATAGCGCTGCATGGAGATGGTCACAACATCCCATGTGCTGCAATAATATTATTCTTTTTCACTGAGGATTTTTTCCCTGCAAGTATTATTATATGCTCTGTCAACATGTGTCACGTGTGTTAAAATGTCAGTTGTTTATAGGGTTATATCATTGTGATACCAATTCTATTTATTAGCCTGTCTATTGTGTTCTGCACCGTTTGTTAGCATTAAGCTAAGCAAACATCCCATAGGCAAAGCTAAGTGGTTCTTTAAAGTGTATAATCTATTTCTCTTTGTTTTATCTTTACTTTGACAGTCAACTCCAAATGGGATTGGTAATAAACAGTGAAGCCTAACTCTCTCCCAAAATGCTGCTTTTAGTGAACAAAGTTGAGATGAGTTCACTGCCATCAAAGGGTACCATGCTCGTATTGCCAAACAAAGCAAAAAATTGACGGGATGATGATCTCAAAAACTCACAAGTCATGTATCACTTGTATCTCAAGACACTATCATTTTATATTAAATCATTTATTTCCAGTTCACGTCCCATTCAGGGAGTCTTTTCCAAAGCGCAACTGGGTGTTGCGCACACAGGAGAATTGTACCATAGTCATTATTGAACAAGTTTACAGCCTTGACAATAGTTTGCCCTGACTGTTTTCCAAGAAGATTTGATTGGAAGGGAGTGCACAATGCACACATATGGCTACATTGTTGCAATGTGTGTCTCCTCTACTTTAGATAATTATCGATGATCTCTGCAGTACACATTCAAACGGTAAAAACAAAGTACAGTTCAAACTCTTTTGTTCCTCGTAAAAGCCGTAATGTACCAATTTTCTTCAGTCCAACTCCAATTCATACTATCTCAGAGGCCTTCGACTCTGTTATAATTCATATACCTCCATCCTGGTGTCTGGAAACTAGCAGTGCAGCTCTGTGTAGGCAAATAGCCAAGCAGCTGTAGGCATATAAAAGCAATTGCGTACCAAAGCAGCAGCATTGCAACTTTTTTTTCTTCTAAATAACGGGCTTTGGCCTCGGCTGTATGGTTTGCCTGTGATGGGAATGAGCTGTGAAGACTATAATCAGTGTCAGCTCACGCAGCCAGACCTGACACCACACACTGCGACGCAATATCTCCCCCTCTCACAAACACACACACTCAATCTGCCTGCGTCACTCTCTCTCTCTCTCTCACACACACACACACACACACACACGTGCGTGCGTGCGCACGTACACACAAACAGACACCATAGGCAACATTATACAGAGTGACCAAACATTCAGACGTCAGGGCTGAGGGAACGGACAAAGAGATTGTCACTCCACTCTTGGTTGGAGTGTGAATTGCAGCTGGCCCAATATGAGAATGGAAGGATTTGTGTCTTTTGACAGTGGATGTGACTCTCAGTGTGTGTAAGTGTGTGTGTGTATGCTATGCCTTTTATCTTGGTATAGCCTCAGAGCAATTCACAGCCTGTCAGTCACTCTCCAGGACTTGCAGCCAGAGTGAGACAGAAAAAGAGATGGACGGGAAAATGGGGATGGGCGGATGGGATGCATGGCTCAGCAGGAGATAGGGGGTGAGGAAAACTGGGAGGGAGAAGTAGACTGCATTTTTGTGTGTGTGTGCGTGTGTGTGTGTGTGTGTGTGTGGGAGTGGGTAGGTGGAAGGGGGTGCAACACAGTTTGGAACACAGAGGCCGTTTGCTCCCTTGGGTGCGTGGGGGCCCGGGCTGCCCACGGGCACAGTTGGCATGCAGCTGGGCACACACACTGGCGCTCAGCCCCAGCGGCGGCCTGTGTGCTAGCACTGACTTGCCTCAGAGCAGAGGTCGAAGGGAAACGTGTGTGCGTGCGTGCGTGTGTGTGTGTTTGTGTGTGTGTGTGTGTGCGTCTCATTAAAAATGCCTTCATCGGTGCTCAGGGGGACCATTTTCAGTCACACTTGCATAATGATAATAATAGGGCGACTTTGGAATGTGTGTGGGTATGTGTGTGACTTTTCATATGTTAACCTTCATTTCAGCACACCTCTACCCTCCCACCTCAAGTGGGCACCCACAAGGAGTGCTACCCGGCCAATGGGCACACCACAAACCACCGTAAGTGGGACAAAAGGTGACGATTGCCTGACCCCCTCCAGCTTCCTTTCACCAACCTGTCATTAGTTCTCATGGCATCACGTTGGGTGCGTTCGTTTTTTTTTTTTTTTTATTTTATTCCTTCCTCCGTTTTCTAATTTTAAACGGCTGGGATCATTTTGTACCCAGCGTTCATTCTTTTTTTTTTTTCTAACCGCAGGGTACTTCAGAACAGTTAAGTATTCCAGAGGGAGAGAATCAAAATCAGAAGAAGGCCTAACGAATGAAGGAGCAGCTGGGCTACAGTAGAAAACAAAAAAAGAGTTTTACTGTGACAGTACAGTTGTAGAACTACATGAACAGATGAAATAATTACATTTTTATAAATAATAATACAAGAAAAAGTAAGATACGAATGAGACTAAAGTCGTCATGCTTGTGTGAAAAATATCAATTTTATGGGGATACATTTTGAAAAATAAGTGTAATTGTACACAAATAATGTCGCAATAAGACGAAATTACAAATATTATCAGAATAATCTTTCCATCTTACCAACAATCCATTTTCCATACAACAATTGTATGAGTGGTTGGGACATTAGCCTTACAATTCTGAGGATTGGGGTTAAAATCCCGGCCCCACCTGTGTGGAGTTTGTATATTCTCCCTGTGCCTGCGTGGGTTTTCTCCAGGCACTCCCACATCCCAAAAACGTGCATGATAGGTTAATTCGAGACACTTAATTACCCATAGGTGTGAATATGAGTGTGAATGGACGTTTGTTTGTGTGTGCCCGATGATTGGCTGACAATCAGTTCTGGGTGTACCCCACCTTCTGCCCCAAGACACAGTAGCTGGGATAGGCTCCAGCACTACTGTAACCCTTGTGAGAATAAGCGGCTCAGAAGATGGATGGATGAATGAATCATGTCCCATTTTAAGGGAATATATTTATCAATTTACAGAAATAAAGTCATACAATTACAATACAAATTTGTTGTACTACTCAAAATATGACAATCAAATTATTATTAAATAATTATTTCACATGTAACGTGAAAGTATGCAGAATTGTGAGAATAAAGTCAAAATATTATAGCGCAGGAGTAATTTTGTCCAAAATGAATAAACGTGGTTCTGAGAAGCATTTTTTCACGGTAAAAAGTGCAAGGACGAATACAAGCAAAACCAAAGCTTTGGGTTGAAGCCCCAATAATGGTTGTACAAAATAAACATATATATATATATATATATATATATATATATATATATATATATATATATATATCCTAGTATGAGACCAAAGTCATAATGTTAAAATAGCAGAAGAAAAAACATGAAATACTATTTAATTTGAATATATTTAACGTGGCTATTATTTCTTTTTTATAACTTCATAAATCATTTAGAGCATTTTTTTTTTTTTTTAGCTTTGTCAGATGTGAATGGTTGTGGGTAAATGGCAACTTTTTCATTTTATTAATAAGAACAAAGCAATAACCCCGTGAAACCTCCTGAAAGCTGAAGGCTGAAAGATGTTCTGCTCCCGCGGAATAAAGGACAGTTACTCAAGAGGCAATGATCTCAATCACATTAAACGCAGCAGGTGCTAATTCATTGCTTCTATGCACTGCGCCGTTTGAACTTAACCTGCAACCTTCTGATGTTCTTTTTTTTCTGCTGCGTGTGCCATTTGAGCATCTGTGCCCACATATGTGCCTTAAAGCGTCACGCCACATTCCTGCCATCCGACCCACCGCATTCCTACCATAGCCGCGGCAATTAAGAGCCTTTTACCTCCGAATTCCCAGCGCCGTGCGAACTAAGAGCAGGGAAAGCCCATTAAAATGGGGAGTGCGTGCCAGCTTCTTAATCGAAACACATGTAAGCCGTTAGGGCTACACTTTGAACTCTCTGCTCTTGTTAACTAAAAGGGAGAAAGCACGGCGGGAGAGAAAGAGAGCGAGCACAATTTGGGACGCTCACCTCACTTATGCAAATGTTAAAAGTCAACGTGGAGACAGAAATGTCAGGAAAAAGGACAAAGGATAGAATGTGGGGAGGTAATGGCAGGATATGGAGTCCATCCACATTCCTCTTGCTCTTTACATCCCACCCCTCAGCATACCTCACATGCTTTGGCCAGGGGTTCTTTGAATTGGGTCCCTATGGCGGACACAGCGACGCTCCTTCGTGATGCTGTTAGGAAGTGGCGGGGACCACAAGAAGGCCACTTCTGAGCACTAGCTCTCAGCGGGTGCTTCCCGCCCTCATGTTATGCAGCGTATCTGCCTCCCACTTTAACTCCCCAAACCCAACCCGAGTCAAAGATATTTTTCTAAAACTGGAAAGATGGCTATGCTGTTGATTTTGAATGATATCTGACTCAAGAGAGCTGAGTTGGAAAGTTGGAATCAGTATAGTGGACCCAGTCAAAAGTAGTTAATTCCAAGGACTATTCAGCAGGATTTAGAGAAATTAATGTCTTTAAGAATCATCGGAAATGGACAACATGGTGGATGTATTGTTGGCCTCAGGGTTTTGAGTGGTTTCGATGTGTGGAGGTTCAACTTTGGGTTTCGGGCTTTCTTTCTTCTTGGATCAGATTCAATTTTTCGCAACTGTTTTTTTTTTTGGAGATCATACAGAAGGTCAAAATGACCCTGTGAAATGGTTTAAGGTTGACATCGATGCAGTTTGTCAATTGAATGCAAAAGTGAAAAAATGGCAAAAAACTTGGTAAACGGGTGGACAGGATTTCCAGATTTTGAGCGAGCAACTCTGCCAACTGCCAAGCTATTCAAATATCAAGTATACTTTTGTGTTTAACTAAAATAATTACCTACTTTCATAATCCATGATGTAACAGTGGTTGAAAAAGCTATTGTTGCCACCGGTGATCGCCGTGGAGAGTTCATTTCCAAAAAAATGAAGACTGGGCTAGATCTAAAATCTCTCATTTTACCACTATTTTACAAGCAGTCCATTCCACATTACAATAGTAACCAAATTGAACTTTAAAAGTTATTTTACACTTCAAAAGTATAATTTGTGTTTATTGAAGTTATTTTTCACGGTTTTCTACTTTATTTTTAATTTAATCTGCTCAGGTGTTCAGGGTTAAACAGTGGTTGTATTGCAATGTAAACATTTTATTATTGGTTTTAGTCATTATTTTTTAATTATTTTCCTTTATGATTTTTGTGCATTTTATTATTTTATTTATTCTTATTTTTAAAGTTCCTTCATCTAACCCATTGGTAAGTAATAAATGAGTTACTTTTTCTCGTACCTACCCAGTGTTACTGATTATTGTTCACTTGAGTAATATTACTTGAACACTTCAAAGTACAAAACAAGGAAAGTATGTATGATTATTGCTGACGTCGGATCCGGGCTAATATCTGTATCGGCCAAAGCTCAAGGCTGCAATGTCGGCATTGGAACAGATGTGGAAAACGTTTAATCAAGTAACCCTTGGCAAATTAAATGCCTCTGTTGCCTGTATCAGAAATCGCCCCTACTGGCCCCCGCGCCGCCATTCCGTCATCAACTTCACCAAGCATCAACTAAGCGCGCATGAGAAACTAACATTGCTATATAAGTGCATCCCAACAAAACACAATGCAGATCTGCTTTCCTTGTGCGAACGCAATAATGGTTCATTTCATCATATTTACCTGACACACACACACACACACACACACAACTGTCAAATGTACAATCCACAAATGATTTCACTTACAGTATTTGAGTCATCAACAATTTATAGCACATGCCAGCAAATTAAGTTAAAATGTTACTTAAAACATCACCCGAACAACATTGAAGTTTTACGACGCCCAAAGAGAAAAATTATTCTACAGTATTACCAAGATTTATAATGGGGAAAATAAATATTAAAAAAATCTTGGAAAGGATTGCATTTGAGGTCCAAAGTTCCATTTATTATGCATCACATCCAATTTTCCTAAAATGCTCCAAAAGGTCATTTGAAATAAAGCTGCACATGGATCTTCTGCAGTTGAAGGGTTTTGCAGCGTCCACTAGACGTGTCTGACATATTGTAGAAGTGCCAAAAAAGATTTTTATAGGTTATTTCCAAATTCTTCCTCATCCTCCTTGCTGCTTTTCTTCAGCTTTTTCTTGCTTTTGTTGTTTCAGTGCCACTGATGTTTTTTTCTTCTCCCCAGTCTTTCTTATTGTCAAATCCCTCATGCGCTGGCTTTGAACATGTGGACGCGCTCAATTTCATAAGCTCGCCCCGCCAGCGCTCCTTTCCATTTGGGCTCTCTCATGTGTCCCTCACAGTCCTCTGTCCCTCTTCTTTGTATGTGCACCTTCCCAATTCTTTATCGCCCTCACTTTATTCTTCCTTTGTCAGCCTTTCCCCCGTTGTCTCTCCGTTAAAACGGCAGCGCTTCTTCACTGCCAACTTCCTCAAACACAAGCCCTGGTAGCCTCCACTATTAGCAAGTGAGTGACAGTCGTGTGACAAGTTCAAAGGATCATCATGGCTGTGTTTGCAATCGTTCACTAATTCTGTACTCATGATCACATCTAGGGGTGAAGTGACGAGCAATTTTTTTGTAGTTGACGCTAATTCGATGAAAGTCTGGTCAAAGTTGATGATGATGATGATGATGATGAATGAATGAATGCCATTGATATTTTTTTCAGCATGGTGTAGCGATCTCTAAAATGTTTTTGCTCCACTGACCGGTTTCACGTTTTCATTTCCATATTTCAACAGACTGCCATTAAAACAAAAAGAAAACGTATTTGTCGTAATTAGTGGGAGTCCTGCACACATTGCGCTCAATGAGCCTGGTGGGCTTATATTGTGTTCAATCGCGCGTTGTAAGATGGAAGGCTCAAAAAAGAAAAAAAGATTGATTTTAAAAAGCAATTCTGTGTCACTATCACTGTCTGGTTTCCTCCCACATCCCAAAAACATGCAACATTAATTGGACACTCTAAATTGCCCCGAGGTGTGATTGTGAGTGCATCTGTTTGTCTCTATGTACCCTGCGATTGGCTGGCAACCTGTTCGGGGTGTACCCCACCTCCTGCCCGTTGACAGCTGGATTTGGCTCCAGCACTCCCTGGAACCCTTGTGAGGATAAGCGGCTAAGAAAATGAATGGATGGACGTTTTACTATTTCTATTTTACTTGTGTTTTTGTGGTATTTGATCATAGACTTGCATTATTTGCAAGCTACGGATCTACAAGTTATATTCTTGATCAAATATTTTCACCTATTTTTCGCATACACTGATTGCCTAGACTGACATCACTGTCAGAAAGCAACTCAAGTGTTGTGATGTTGGTGGGTGTTTTATCATAAACTACACTTCTATACTCGATAAAGATCTCATTCACGCACAGTTGTGGGCCACACATTATTGGACATAATATTTTAGTGGCAAAGATGAAGCTTCAGTTCATCTTGCTGCCCCATTTTCTTGGTGCCAGTCCTGAGGTACTGCTGCCATTGCTAAGAATATTTTTAGATTAAGCCTAACCGCTATTCTCATCCTCAACTACCTGATTTTCCGTATTATCTGAGCCACACAAGTCAACTGTGTCGTCTTGTTAGCTGGACATTTTGCTGCGCTATTGCAGTCTGGCGATGGTAGCAGACGGGCAAGTTATGAGTCCTCTGTAAATTGGCAGATTGGAAGACAAGATGCCAAAAACACGTCACTATCAAATAGTCGACTTCAAGCTTTAAAAGTCTATGCCAATGAGTCAGGGCCCCATGATTGGGGTCCCATATTGGGTGGGTTGCAGATAGCTAGAGGACCATCGGGCTCTTCATTCTGTTGTATAGAACAAAGAGCAGAGCGAGTGAAAAGGTAACTAAATAATATCAGCAAAGAAGACAAAAGACAAAGCACACTAGTTATAAAAAAGACAAGGAAAGCAAAAGCATTATATGCTGAGCACAATGTTACATTGGATTCGAGTGTTGCATGGGTCAATAGTGCTACACCACACTGAGGGAAGGACAGGACAATAAAGCACAGGACTGGACAGGACAGGAAGTGAAACATGCACGACAAGGGTCATGGACTTGGCTTTACAACTGAAGTCTGGTGGGAGTGGCTATGTAAGTTCTAAACATCTGTAGGACCAGAGTGTATGTGAGGGGAGTACCCAAGAAATTCACATATTCATGAGTTATTTGTTGCAATGAAGGAATGACGCCAGACCCACCGACTAGGTCTCAGCCAGGGGTGTGTGTCTGCAGATACATGCAAGTGAATTGACAACATTTTGCAAGCCCTACAACCATCAGAAGTATCCTGTACTTGCTGTGCCTGTACCACAGTGGTTGAGGACCCTATTACACCAAATCATGAGGCGGGGTCAATCCCGGGACTCCACCAGTCTGATGGATGGGACACGTCCTACACCGAAGAACCCAGGACGGCACAGGAGTTCCACTGAGGCACCCCAAAAACCGACCACCTGAAGGAGGCCACAGGGACCCAATGCCCCCTCTCCATAGCCAACCCCCAAACCCCCATACCACCCCAGGACATCTCAACTGTGATGGAGAAGCAATAACCACTACTCAATCGCACTCCATTAAACAGTATGTGTTCTGTTGAATGACATTCTTATACATTGTATCTGACAGTTCTCATCAACAAGAAAATAAACAAATTAAATACCATGTTTTTCTATTTTCTTACTTTTTCCTCTAAAATTCAAATCCGATTTAATTTATCCCTCTGCGTCGCCTGAAATAATGGTGGTATAGTTTAAAATAAATGAGGCCTCCGTCTCGGCTGGTTGGAGTTACATGCTAATGTCTGGTATGATTGACAGCAGCTCACAGACTGACAGCTCAGCGAGTAAAAAAAAAAAAGACTGCTGTGGTGGCTACAAGTCACGAACAGGCGCGATGTCACCTCCTCAAGATCAAACTGGCATCTTAAGGGAAAGCAATATTTGCAGGTAGCTCTGCATGCTTTTTGATGCACCTAAGCAGCTTATTAGCAAGCTAGCCCGAAACCTCTGTCACTGGTGCACTTGATCCTTGCTGAATGCTTATTTGATGGCTCTTTTCTGCAGAGCTTCATTTGTTTTTTTTTGCTTTTTTTTTTTTTAGATCAACTAGAGCTGGTTTTCGAGTAGATCTCTTTGCAGTGTATGTTTTTACTGTAGAGGCCAGAAGACCAAAATGCAAATTTTGGGATAAAATGCTGCAGAAAATAAATGAACAAAAAACTAAACAGAATTATACAAAGAAACAACTAGTGAAATCACAGGGTGCTTGTTATACAGTTTTGTATTGTCTTTGTGACAATGTCGCTTGAAAAAGGAATTTCAACCCTCCATACAGTATGTCCTGCATTTATTGAGGACTGACAATAAAATGTTACCATACCATTTAAAACAGCACCCAGACCTTTATAACATGTAATCATCGACATACCACAAGCATATCTTTTTACAGCCAATTCGACATTTCCAAACATTCATTTCAGGCTATACAGCATACAATATTTAACATTTGGAAAATCCCATGGCACACCACCAAATGATGTAACAAAAATTATTTCTAATAAAATAATGATCTTGTCTTAAGTTAAATCTAAATCTAGGTCTAGTTAATTGAATACAAGGGTATGATTCTGTTTTATTAATGGCGACAGGTGGACGTGAACTTAAGTACATTATTTTTAGTGTGGAGAGCACTCCCATTTTTTTATCAGCCAGTTGTTGAATTACACTTGTCAAATAGTGTATGGTGTTGCATGGAGCTGACACATGAACAAAAACAAACAGGTGCAACTCAAATTGTGACAGAACCAAAACTCAGTATAAACTGTAAGATTACTCACACTGTCCTAACAATTCCAGCACAGTCTGTAGAACCCAACTGAGCAGTACTGAATTACTTATGTCCAGTAGATTATGGGAATGAAACTCAATTGAAGACTACGATTCAGCAGACTGTGGATTTGCCAAAAAAATTCTTTCAAAAAGTGTTTTCCAGGGATCCTCCTCTCAAACACCAACTGGTCTCATGTCCTCCCTCACAACAACCATCAACCTTTTCTTTGGTCTTCCTCTTGCTCTTTTGCCTGGCAGTTCCATCCTCACCACCCTTCTACCAATATACTCACTCCCTCGCCTCTGGACATATCCAAACTATCAAGGTCTGCTCTCTCGAACCTTGTCTCCAAAACATTTAACTTTGGCTGTCCCTCTAATGAGCTCACTTCTAACTCTATACAACCAACATTCCCCGACCCACGTGAGGATAAGGGGCTCAGAAAATGGATGGACAGTTGGATGGAGGGTTTTTTTGCATTCCACACATCACAATCCAATCATTGGACGACTACTGAATAATTACCATTAAACACTTCAAAACAGGTGTGTGGAAATCTTATTTAATTAATACAGTGTATGATATCTAAATTTGCAAAGTACAAAATCATTGGTCCAAAATTGTACTGATACATTTCCTCTGCTAGATTTTCTAAATGAAGTGTGTTCAAAGAATACTAACGTTTGTAAAATCCCTCCAACTTCCAATATTTAATAACGATCTGGGTTACTAATATGGATAAATGTGTGTGCATTGAATATGCTAATTTAAAAACAAATAAATACAGCATGCCCAAAACACCACCTTCTGGATATTGTAAAATTCTACCAGCTCATAGCGGAACATAAGATGTTTTATGTCTTTGTGATAACAAAAAAGTAGTAGTTTTAAGAGCTAAGTGTAATTTAGTTGCACACATTGCTTGCAAATAAACAAGAGAATGTGTTAACAGTGTTGTCCATTGTAGTTCCTGTTGCCACAAAACATTCCCTTGTATCACAGTGTTGTTTAGACTGTCTACATTTTTTCCTTCCTTGCCATTGGTGTGTTGTATCTGAGTCTTTGTTCAAGGAGTCCTTGTCAGCCCTGACCTGTTCCACCTGAGCCGGTGCCATCTTTGTTGCATTGTGCATCTTTTGCAGAGGCGATGTTGATTCAGTCTCAACTAGTTTGCTAAACTCCAACAATATGTATGCTATGCAGGTTTCTAACATGTTTTAGGTTTAAAAAATGCTTACTGTTTCCATACTCAAATTTCCAGACTTCTGGGTAAAAATTTGAAAAATTTGTGACATTTGAGGAAATAGATGTATATGAATCTGGTTCTTTCTATGCCACAATGTTGCCAAATAAATTCCAGAGCATTATGGGAGGAGTTGAGGAATATTGAGGGATGCCGGATGCTTAGTCAATGCATCTATATATTTGAGCCAGTAGTCAGAGAATTTATATTTTCCCATGATTATTATATATAATATCAATGCCTCAAGAATTATTGGACAAGGTGAAGGCATGTACCGACATGAAACGGAGGGCAGTTAACTCCGAAAAGTTGATTAATCCCTGTCAATGGACTTTTCCAACTGCCGATCTTCAGCTTCGCCTCCCTTACCTACAGTTGCCATGCCCCACAATCTTTCAAAATGGCAACTTCACATAACAGGTTTGAACTGCATTATCTATCGCGTATTCCAGATAATATTGGGGTATGTTTTTTTTGCCAAATGTGTCAGACTTGTCCAAGAGAGTTCTACAGAGAGGTCTCAACTATTTCACGCAAGGATATGTACACGGAATTAAGATTTTGGATGGAATAGGACGCAATGTCAGAGTTACAGCGAAACGTTAACGACCGATGCAAAAAAGTCTCAGCCTCACAAACGTCATATTGAAATCCATCAGGATAAAATTGTGAAATCGTACTGCGCATGTAATTTAGAATGAGTACTTTTTACTTGGAAAGATCACCAGTAATATCATTGTCGTCTTTGTAAGTGAGTGGGTGTAGTCATTTGACTTGGCTCGTAGTGGAACCCAGTGCTCTGTTTTAAAAGTGATGCAATACAAATGGGCAAATAAACATTTCTCTTGCATGACATTGCGCACTAACCTGACTCTTCGGCATACAACATGACACACTTTATTCAGCAGGTCAGTGATACACTAACAAAGTGAAAGTTGTTCTCCTGCAATGTATAAAGCACTGATAATAATTCAATCAAACTTCTCCCTAACTTAAATTCAAACATACAGCCTTTTGTTTGTTGATATTGTCCACACTTAGTTGCACACGCCCTCTTCCGCGAGCTTTAATCTATCGTACACACTTCCTCAACCGTGTTTTAGGCTTTGGAAAATGAATCAACCGGGCCCCAGCAGAATATCTTTCATCAGAATTGCATGTTCCCCAAGCGCATCTGAGGACCATTTTGTTTGTAACATGAACTTTTCCAAGCGCACGCGACCGATAACCAGCATTGCTTGTGGGACATAACGACAAGAGGGGAGGGTCATGGGTTAAGAGAATGCGGCTAACTGATTGGTTATTATTGTACGAGTGATTGACAAGTCGGAAAGGTCCATTGTACACCTTCGAAGTACATTAACCCACTTATACAATGGTGACGTGCCAAGCAAAATATTTAATGAAACTACCAATTATTAAATTTGCTTTGTAGAGAGTTTAACAATTTTTTTCCCCTTGTAAAGCCTCAAGGTTTGACGATGAAGAGTTATTCGAATTGCATAACTTTCTAAGGTAACGTAAGCGCTACTCAAGAATTAGATTTTTTAGTTTGAGAATATTACTTAACCACAGGTATGACAAGAAAATAATTTTTCATTATTACACATATAATTGGTATATTTATACAGTATATGACAGTTGATGCAAGATTTAGGCTGGCGACATCCTACTCTGTGTCACTGACTGGATGGGAGCGTATAAATGTCACAGGGTAACTCTCAAAACATCCCCTGTGAACGGTTCAGTTCGTATGGGTCAGTTTTTGTGCCAGGAAGTGTCTCTGCATTTTAACTGCGCATTTTGTTGTCTTGAGTTTCTTCATTCTTCTTGTCTCCGAGTTGATTTAAATCTGGTGGAGTTAAATCTTTCTGCTGCTTCTGTCTCATCATTTTCCCCTCAATTCCCTTAGCAACATCCTAGTCATAAAAGGTGTAGGAATCACCAAAAAATTAAGTGATTAAATCACTCATTATTTTTTTTTAATTCGCAAATTTCTGTCTTCAGCGTAATTCACATATTGCCATCAGAAAATCTGACGATGTTAGTATGTGCTAACTACTAATACTTCATGTACTCTTCTAGTTTTCCACATTACAATGTGTAATAAAACAAAAAAAGGACTATAACTTTTTATAGCTCTAAAATTTGTGATGAATATAAAAAAAATCAACACAAATATATGTAAAATGTATGTAAAAAAAAAGTGCTCATTGTTTTATCATGAACCTGTTTTTCCTATATCGCCAGGCCTCAAATTCAACATTAATAAATATTTATAAATGCAATTAGGTTTATCAGTTTGAACTTTATGGGCCCTGTTTTCTTGACTAGTGCAAATTCAGCGCACCACATGGAATATCTGTGTGAGGGGGCGGGTTAGACTAAATTGCCGTAATTTCACAGACAGCCAGCATACAAAAAGGGCTGTCTGCGCCCTTGGGCGGGAACACTGCCGACTTTATTGGCTGTCCATCAAAGTGGCTTATTCATTCATTTCCTTTAAGTGCGGCTCAATGACAGTCATGCATGAATGGAGAGGGCAATCCGTACCGTTGTCACTTGACCAGGTGGCAAGAGATAATGTCATTAAATACAGGATGAGCCCATAATATACTAACAATCCTTTCCACAATTATTCGGAGGGTTCGATTGATCGAGGGGGTCTGAAATTTTCAGCTCAGGTGCATGTCCACTGTGAGAGAGATAATCTAAATAGAAAAATGCAGAAATCACAATGTATGATTTTTTTTCAAATGATTTATTTTTGTGATACAGCTGCAAATAAGTATTTGAACACCTGAGAAAACCAATGTTAATATTTGGTACAGTAACCTTTGTTTGCAATTACAGAGGTCAAGCATTTCCTGTAGTTGTTCACCAGGTTTGCACACACTGCAGGAGGGATTTTGGCCCACTCCTCCACACAGATCTTCTCTACATCAGACAGGTTTCTGGGCTGTTGTTGAGATACACAGACTTTCAGCTCCCTCCAAAGATTTTCTATTGGGTTTAGGTCTGGAGACTGGCTAGGCCACGCCAGAACCTTGATATGTTTCTTACGGAGCCACTCCTTGGTTTTCCTGGCTGTGTGCTTCGGGTCATTGTCATGTTGAAAGACCCAGCCATGACCCATGCTTCATGCTCTGACTGAGGGAAAGAGGTTGTGCCCCAAAATCTCACAATTCATGGCCGCGGTCATCCTCCGCTTAATACAGTGCAGTTGTCCTGTCCCATGTGCAGAAAAACACCCCCAAAGCATGATGCTACCACCTGCATGCTTCACAGTAGGGATGGTGTTCTTGGGATGGAACTCATCATTCGTCTTCCTCCAAACAAAGGTTAGTGGAATTATGACCAAAAACTTCAATTTTGGTCTCATCTGACCACAAAACGTTCTCCCATGACTCTTCTGTATCATCCAAATGGTCATTGGCGAACTTAAAACGGGCTTGACATGTGCTGGTTTAAGCAGGGGAACCTTCCGTGTCATGCATGATTTCAAACCATGATGCCTTTGTGTATTAGCAACGGTCACCTTGGAAACGGCGGTCCCAGCTCTTTTGAGGTCATTGACCAAGTCCTGTTGTGTAGTCCTGGGCTAATTCCTTACCTTTCTAAGGATCATTGAGGCCCCACGAGGTGATATCTTGCATAGGGCTCCACTCCGATTGAGATTGACCGTAATGTTTAGCTTCTTCCATTTTCTAATCATTGCTCCAACAGTGGAGCTTTTTTCACCAAGCTGCTTGGCAATTTCTCCGTAGCCCTTTCCAGCCGTGCAGAGTTGTACAATTTTGTCTCTGGTGTCTTTGGACAGCTCTTTGGTTTTGATCATGTTACAAGTTTGAGTCTTACTGATTGTATGGGGTGGACAGGTGTCTTTATGCAGCTAACGACCTCACATAGGTGCATCTGATTCAGGATAATACATGGAGTGGAGGTGGACTTTTAAAGGTGGACTAACAGGTCTTTGAGGGTCAGAATTCTAGCTGATAGACAGTTCAAATACGTATTTGCAGCTGTATCACACAAATAAATTGTTAAAAAAAATCATACATTGTGATTTCTGGATTTTTCTTTTTAGATTATCTCTCTCACAGTGGACATGCACCTACGATGAAAATTTCAGACCCCTCCACAATTTCTAAGTGGGAGAACTTGCAAAATAGCAGGGTGTTCAAATACTTATTTTCTTCACTGTATATGAATAATGGTTATATGAGTGAGCCAACCAGCATGTATATGACACTCATGTATCTGTTTGCTCAGTCTGTAAGGAGCCCGGCTACAACCACTTTTAGTACTTTTAGTACTTCGGTGGCCCGGTGGCATCTCAGAACATTTAAAATGGGACGTCTGCGCTGCTGTGGGTGTCAACACCACTTCAGTTATTTCCAATTGAATCGGGTTTTTTTCATATCCTTTTGAAGCAGTGCAAATAGTCTCAGATAGTTTAGGGTGAGGACGGCACAGTAGTACAGCCATAGAACATTACTATATGGTGATGTTATATATTCAGGAGAAAGAGTTCTCAGCAACCCATGAAATACTGGAGAATTGAATATTGCTGAATTCACCAATTAATACAGGTGTAAGGTGTAATCCACTAAGTGGATTAAAAAACGATAATGATGATGATGATAATAATAATGCATGCAAGAAATTAAATGACTTCTACAAAGAATAAGTAGGTTGAATGCCCACCTCACACAAGTCCGAGGACCTCCAGTGTCTGCCTGCATATACACTGATCAGGTTAATTAAAACTCTGCTAGATCCCTGTACCACAGTTTAGACGTGATATTAGCAGACGGACTTCCTGACACCATATGTCACTCCACCAAGTACATCTCCAAGGGCACACCCTCGCTGCGCTGAAACCGCCCAGCTTGGCAAATGCGGGCAAGACTCGCTGTATTTTGGGCACAGCGAGTCTTGTGCTTCGACATAAATTTTGCATGAATGGGAATACAGCTGCAGCATGGTGGGGAGACTTGTTAGAGTGTCAGACTCACAGTTGTGAAGATCGGGGTTCAAATCATGGCCCCACCTGTGTGGAGTTTTCTCTGGATACTCCGGTTCCCACCCACATCTCAAAAACTTGCATTGATTGGAAATTAAATTGCCCTTAGGTATGATTGTGAGTGTGACTGGTTGTTAAACTCTATGTGCCCTGCAATTAGCTGGCAACTGGTCCAAGGTGTATGCCACTTCCTGCCCAAAGATAGCTGAGATAGGCTCCAGTACTCCCACAACCCTTGTGAGGATATGCAGGTCAGATTATGCATGGATGGATGGATGGATGGATGAATGGATGGATGGATGGATGGATGGATGGATGGATGGATGGATGATGGATGGATGGATGGATGGATGGATGGGAATACAGCCCTTAGTCCCCAAGATGTCAAATGTTCCAGTTGAAACCCGAAAGGACACACCCCCACTGTGCCAACACCACAGAGTTTGGCAGAGAACAGCCTATCAATTAGAAAAACATGAGCAGCAAGCCTTTGCGCTGCAATGAACAGCATGATGTGCACCATTTGCACCCCGGCAAACATTGCGCAGTTTGTGAATATAAACTAAATCTTTTCTTTGATGTGTATTCATTTGAATAGAAAGGACTTTCATTGTATTCTGTTTATCCTTTCAGTTTTAGTAACACAGTGTCCCAAATTTGTTGTGGATTGTACAAAGAGAGGAAACAGGTGAGAAATAATGGCTTTCCTTTATTTACCATCTGTTATCTCCCTTTGTGTGGTAGTTTCAGAAACTTTTTGCAATGATAGCCCCATTCATTGACTGCATTTGTGCATTCCAACAAAAGAGACTCCACGCTTTACTTTTTAGCCTCAGGTACTGTACATATGAAAATGAAAACACACTTACTTTAAAACACATGTTCTGTATTGGTACAGGTTGGCAGCTCATCATGTGATACAACAAGGCATTTGTGATTGGCTGTTACATGTATGATGTTGTGATTGCATTCACCTGTGAATCAAATTTCAAATTGCAACAAAACTAGCTTCTGGCAGTTGGCAACTCATGAAGAATAGTTGCTCAACTCTGCACCCTGAGAAACAGTTCATTCAGGTTTAGTCAACATACTCAAAGGTGCGCAGCCCAAACAGTTTTAGAATGTGCGAAGAGGCCTGAGTACTCAGGGAAAACCCACACAAGGTTGGGGAATTTTACGGCCAGAAATTAGATTTTAACCTGGACCTTAAAACCGTGATATCGATGTGCTACCCACTAGGCTACAGTACAGCACACGATTTTCTAGTTCAGTTCAATTTGCAACTGTACGATTTCAGCATTTGAGCCAAGGTCTCCACTATAACCTTTCTATATTCTTTTGAGAGGTTCAGGAGTTTGCTGTCGAGACGTCACACTGTCAAAACTCAAGAAA
This sequence comes from Syngnathoides biaculeatus, assembly GCF_019802595.1. NCBI lineage: Eukaryota > Metazoa > Chordata > Actinopteri > Syngnathiformes > Syngnathidae > Syngnathoides > Syngnathoides biaculeatus. Next base: position 29,317,148 of record NC_084644.1, read on the forward strand.
CCAGTTCACCGTTTGTAACATTTAAGTGTTATTTCTGTACAGTTGAGGATGCTGACCTGTGGTTTTATGGGCTTGTTTCAGTGTCTGTACACTAACACATGTGGCCCATCGGATAGTTGGGGGTCGGGGGTGTAATGATGGGAAGATGACAATGGTGAGATGAATGAATATGCAAAAAGCGCAAAATGAGATGACACAAAAGAGCAAGCAGATGTTAACTGCCCAATGACAGCAGAAGGGTAATTGCACACTGACTGGATTCTTCTGGAGCCGTCTGCAATGTGTGTGTGTGTGTGTGTGTGTGTGCTTGCGTGCGTGCTGGTGCGCACTGCGGCCGCAGGCAGACACATGGGAGCCTGAGGAGTGGTGAATATTACAGAGGAGTGGACCACAGAGGGCCCAGGCCCATCGCCAACAGACAGGGCCTGCTCATAAATCCTCTCCACACTGACGCCTTTCTACTCCATCTCTGTCTTTACTCTCCTTCGACAGTTGTGTTTGTGCATGCATATGTGTATGTATGTGTGCGAGTGCGTGTTTGTGTCTTCTGTCTGTTTTGCGTCACTTTCCATGCCTTTGTCTCCTTGGCAGGGGAAAAGAACTGTGGGACCATAGTTATCTATCTATAATATGAACAAATTCTAACTTCAAAATCAATAGACTCTCTGAGTTTATTGTAACTGTCTTGGCATTAAACCTCATGCAATAATCTTGCCTATACAAAATATCTGACTTCTACATGTATGTGTAGAATGTCGAAAAATTTTAAGTGTACAGATGGCTAACAAACAAAAGGGAAAAAATGCCTTAATGCGAGTGAAAACAAAAATGCAGATGTTTCCCTTCAGAATAGATTTTTTTTTTTTTTGCATGAAAATAATATGAATCACATGCTTGAGTCAAGTCACGGTCCCCAGATCTCATTCCAATTGAAAAGCTCATCACCATCACCACCATTGAGACGGCAAATCTAGAGTGTTATATTTTGGGACAATGGCCTTCATCTTACCAAAAGAGCTCCACATTGTTGTAGAAACATTATGATGCATTGAAGTGGATCTAAGGTTCTTGTGGTGACTCTGTACCTTGTCGTGACATTCCATAAACTATTGTAGTCCTTGAAAAGTATTTTGACAAGCCAAAAAATTGAAAACAACAAAAATTCTCAACTGGAAATAAAGGTGACTGCACTATTTTTAGCAAAATCTTAAACCAGAGTACAACTGTAGGCTGTGATAATCTCCTTCATCCATGTTTTTCCTGTCAAAGTGAAGCATTGCATATGCTTTACTTATTCACCGGACACTTGATGAGATTGGGAGAGACGAGATGCGAGGAAGCAGTGGACTGTACCATGCAACAATGGTCTAGCGCTGCATTTTTTCCATGGTCATGCAATATGTTGTGTCTGTAATCTTGGCGTTCATTTCGTCAGTAGTTCTGTCAGTTTCCTGAAAGCATACTGATACAGTGTTTAATCATAGATTTCTGTATCATCAAAAACAGTTTCTGGAATTGGTGGGTATCCAGACATTTATACCATTTATCCCTATTTGAGTTTGAGATAGAGCATAATTCATCTGACTTTGGGCACAAGCCAGTAAACCCAAGAATGGTCACAAACCCGCATGATTCATATAAACACATCACACCTATTGGCAACTTAGAGTCTTCAATGAACCTAACTTGTTTTTGGAATGTGCTGGGATAAAACCTGAGGCAAGGGAAAATGTAACCTCCACAGATGAAGGCAGGAGCCAAGGAGCCAAGATTGGAACTCCAATTCTCAGGAAGACGTGTCTAACCACACATTCACCATGTTGCCCCAAGCAGATGTCATTTGCTAGAATTCACCATCGACGTATCTGGAGGTGGCCTCACATAACACCTGCTGCAAGACATCCAATTTACATTTTTCAATGCGTCATATAGAGGCCCTTTCAGAACGCCTTGCTGGCAAACATCAAAGGCTAAATGGGAGTGTCAGTTCTTTTCAGACAAAACTCAGAAAGAATGGACATTGCCATGTCTGCATTGCCCATCACACAGCTGCTGCAGCTTTAGGTATTGAGATAATTGCATGCATAGTTCTGTCAGTCGTAACATGGGAGAATGCGACAATTCTTTTCAACACAATGGGGTGTGGGAGCTCATTTCACGTGTCAAATTTTAGATTGTAGTCATTGATGGACTTCAACCCCTTATCCTGCATTTTACTTTGCACACAGTAGGATTTTGAGCAGAAAGAAAGATGGGGAAATGGACAGTGTAACTGGGGCTCCTCTCAAGCTATTGCCGTGTTTATCATTTCGAAGCTGTGGGTTGTCTCAACCATTCTCTCTTTAGCAATTGTAATTATTGTTGAGCGTTTCATGGTCTGGCACTTATGTGGTCTTCTTTGGTACTCAAACAAGTTGGAAACACATCCTGTACATGTTCCCATTGTTGACGATACTTACTGTCATTTCAAAGTGAAGACGTGTTGGTTTGGGGACCACACCAGACCGAAGGGTGGCCTCAAGTTCAAGTCCTGCTGTGCCAGATTTGAGAATGTAAAAGATGAATTTGCCTTCAGCAAGGATATTACATGATTCTTTTTCTCCATCTCAATTTACAATCCATTCAAAATCAATGTTAACGCCAAGACATATCAGTCAATAACATATGTGTAAAGTACCAGAAGTGCTTCCATTAGATGAAAACAAATCTGAAATTGAGTCTCAATCAATCAATGTTTTCCTAAAGGAACCATTATTACATGTCAGCAGAGCAGCATTAAAAAAAACCTGCATGAAGTCTTTGATAGTGACCTTTCATTTGTCTCATGAATCATAAAACAGTTCATTCTTTACTGGCCTTTATATCATAGCATCTGGGCATTCATTCATTCATTTTCCAAGCCGCTTATTCTCACAAGGGTTGGGGAGTGCTGGGGCCTATCCCAGCTATCATCAGGCAGGAGGTGGGTACACCCTGAATTGGTTGCCAGCCAATCGCAGGGCACATAGAGACAGTCAACAGTTGCACTCACAATCACATCTAGGAGCAATTTAGAGTGTCCAATCATTGTCGCATGTTTTTGGATGTGGGAGGAAACTGGAGTGCCCGGAGAAAACCCACGCATGAACAGGGAGAACATGTAAACTCCACACAGGTGGGGCCGGGATTTGAACCCCAGTATTCAGTACTGTGAGGCCAATGCTCTAATCAGTTGCGACACTGTGACGGACAAATACGATAAATTTTAGGGTTAACAAAAAATGGCTCCATTGGTACAAATGGATAGCAGCATATGCATGCTAACTTTAACACAAAGAAAATCATGAAAAACATACTCCAAGGAGGAAAAGGGGAAAAAAGTTGCGGGATCTTGAGCCATTGTTATCGTGTTCAGATGTACAGAGATATAACGCCAATTCGCAAAGTCTAAAATAGCACCAACTATCCGAGGTCACTGCAAGTGATTTTTCAGAATTGCTCGAGAAAATGCCCCAGCAGAGCAACTTGAGTGCACAGAGATGGCTTCAGCACTCATCTATCCACCTCAACTTCCTGCCATTTCTCTCTGAAAGAGGCAGAGATCTTTTGAGCTGACGAAATGTGTTGTGAGCGTCAGAAATGAGATTGATTTTTATCAGAGAGCCTGTAATTACATTGCTGCTCTTGTCACTGATGCTACAACAGGCAGCATCCTCCCATCTGTCTGTTATGTCGCATGCACATGGGCTATTCATGCTACCTGCTTTCCTGCACATCTAGATTCACATCTATTACTCTACATTGTTGGTAATCATTATGTAATACACATTTGCAATTCTCATCCAACCGCTAAGTCCTCAGGGTGTGCTGCATCTTCAGACAAGATGACTGATGAAGCAAAGGTCAGATCTTTTCAGCAAGAAATTCTAACAGGAAATAATGAAAGCAGAACAATAGACAAGGGTCCTCAGCTGATGCCGGTACCAACATAGAAGATTTCAGCATTAAAAATGATGCACAATCACCTACTTCCTGCAGCGATGTAAAAATATGTTGTCGAATAGGAATACTCGTTTTCGGTTGTGCTCTTTCTTTGAATTTGTTTCATGTTTATTATCTTCCCCACTCCGTTATCTTAGGTTACTTATCAACTATGGCACATACTGACAAACATATTCGGTTTGCATCAATTTTTGGTTCTATGGTCATCATCGTGCCTTTGTTAATTGTTGGAATATATATGTATATTTTTCAAACAGATGCAAATGCCCAAATTTGTTCAATGATAATATAGCAAAGATCCATTTTTAAATTTTAATTCTTCATCTGATATAGGATGGCTGTGGTAGGTGAAGTTAATTGGTCAAATCAGATTGTTCGGTGTGCTTTAATATCTGTAGTCACAATTTCCAACAGAACCTCCAGGAGTTATGAACCTGTCTACACTTAAACGGTATAGATTTTGAATGAAAGTCATGCCAAGAAGTTTGAGATACATCTTCTAATGTGTTTCTTGGCATTATTTTTAAATATCTGAAGAATCTTGAGGTACTGGTGCCCAGTGGTCGCTTCCAGCCAGCATTTCAACTACAGCCTGATATTGACATACTGATTTGTATCATCCTAACTGATTTTTAAAATGTGAGGGACCCCATAGGATGAGAAAAAAAATAGCATGTGCTTACAGACTTTATAGTGTTTTGTACTCAAGATAACCATCATAGCACACCACACGCATAACGACGTCGCCTCTGACAATTGCATGTCTCCTCCCCAAAGATGCATGATTGTTTTACTCCCAAGACTGACCTGCATGAGGTAGGGTGGTGCCACCATGCACCCAGAAAAACACACAAAAAAAAAAGAAAAACCAGTAGAAGAAGCAAGCCTAACTGTGAACTTATCAGGTAACTCCTTGTCATTTTTGTTGTGGTGAATGGTGTATGAGACGAAATGCTCAACTAGGGTTGGGACTGCCAATGTGGCTGAACAGTGCAAAAATCATGTTGTTTGTAGTTTAGCTTCATAAACACAAATGATGTGGTACCCAACTACACACAGGTGTGGCTAGGCTAGGCTTTGACCACACTGAGCCTTAACAATGTGGGCCCAATTGAAACTACCTAGTCATCAATCAGGATCAGGGATGAATGATATTTTAGAAAATATTCTTAATTGCAAGGGGTTTTGTTCTTTTCCTTTTAAACAAATACTGTGTGGAGGACATGTATTTTCAGGATTCTTCACTAAACACGAGAAATTAATAATTCTATCCGATGACAAACACAACATTGGATGTAGTTAACCAACAACTCTTTCCTATAGCCTAAATGTTTTGGTGAATTGATACGAAGAAAAAAAAATCTTTATTTTACTATTGGATTGTAGAATGATCAACCTTCCATCACTGTAGTGACTTATTAATTTAAATTCATGCCTGGTAAAGATGTAGTACTATATAGTGGTGTAGCAATGTTGTCATTGTCAGCTGTGGATGAAGTGGAGAGTGTCACGAATGATGCCTTTCATCACCATCATATGTGTATGAAAGAGGTTCAAATGGTAAATATTAAGTAATGTTCTTATCAGTTAAAACAAACATGTTGAGATGATCCACTTATTTGATAATCCTCAATAAGGATCGTAAGTACTTTATGTAGGATTTTCTAAAATTCCCACTTTTGTTGACGAGCTTCTTTTCCTTTCGGCTTGTCCCGTAAGGGTTCGCCACAGCGTGTCATCTTTTTCCATCTTAGCCTATCTCCTGCATCTTCCTCTCTAACCTCAACTGCCCTCATGTCTTCCCTCACAACATCCATCAACCTCTTTGGTTTTCCACTCGCTCCTTTGCCTGGCAGCTCCATCCTCAGCACCCTTCTACCAATATACTTACTCTCTTGCCTCTGAACATATCCAAACCATCAAAGTCTGCTCTCTTGAATCTTGTCTCCAAAACATCCAACTTTGACTGTCCCTCTAATGAGCTCATTTCTAATCTTATCCAACCTGCTCACTCTGAGCGAGAACCTCAACATCTTCATTTCTGCCCTTCATCCTAGCAGAGACTCTTCTGTCACATAACACACCAGACACCTTCCGCCAGCTGTTCCAACCTGCTTGGACCCGTTTCTTCACTTCCTTACCACACTCACCATTTCTCTGGATTGTCGACCCCAAGTATTTGAAGTCGTCCACCTTCGCTATCTCTTCTCCCTGGAGCTTCACTCTTCCTCCCCCAGCTCTCTCATTTACGCACATATATTCTGTTTTACTTCGGCTAATCTTCATTCCTCTCCTTTCCACTGCATACCTCCATCTTCCTAAGTGTTCCTCCACCTAATCCATGCTTTCACTGCATATCACAGTATCATCTGCGAACATCATGGTCCAAGGGGATTCCAGTCTAACCTCATCTGTCAGCCTATCCATTTCCATTGCAAACAGGAAGGGGCTCAGAGCTGATCCGTGATGCAGTCCCACCTCTACCTTAAATTCTTCTGTCACACCTAAGGCACACCTCACCATCCTGTCCTGTACTATTCTAACATACTTCTGTGCCACACCAGACTTACGCATGCAGTACCACAGTTCCTCTCTTGGTACTCTGTCATAGGATTTCTCTAGATCCACAAAGACACAATGTAGCTCCTTCTGACCTTCTCTGTACTTTTCCACTCGCATCCTCTAGGCAAATAATGCATATGTGTTACTCACTTCTGTCCTGAGTCTAGCCTCCACTACTCTTTCCCATAACTTCATTGTGGTGGCTCATCAACTTTATTCCTCTATAATTCCCACCAGTATTCTATATCTTTGGTGGTAACTATGAGTATGCTAACTTTGGGTGTTAGCTAATCATAGCAGATTTCAAAAGCGGGAAAAAGTGGTTTATATTATTTCAGGCAGAGGGAGATGATCATGGTTGCCATCGGCCTCCAAATGACTAGCTACTGGTTTCGCCATGGTTCAAATCAGTGTTGCTCCCAATCGGCATGACAACCAAAGTGGGATTAGCAGCAGGTGTATTGATGAAGATAGCAGAATAGGTATCTGCAAGAACTACTGTGAATTGCAGGACAGATTGATCATTGACATTTTAAAAAAGTAATATATTGTATAAGCAATGCTTCAATTCGGCGGTGGATTGAAGCATTTTACAAAGTGGGGTCTGGGGGGAAATAAAACATTAACACCGCTCATACACAGCAGAACGAGCAAGCTCACTTTAACTTTTATCAGGAAGGGTTTTTGAGTTTTGACACGGGCAATTTGATTTGCCAGAAAGGCGAATGTTGACAATATTCGCTCCACCACATCAGGTTTGAATTAGCCATTGGGGAGGTGCCGAACAGCCAGCACGAGCCCTACTCAACACAACCAGTTAGTCCACTACTTGTGTGTGGGAACAGTATGGCCTTCAGGTGGCCTCTTTATTAGCTATCATCCTGTTCTTTCATACTGAACTAAGTCTCATAATGTATTAATTTTGCAATAATGATTATTGGCCAGGTTTACCATTTGTGAATCTCATCCTCAACCGTTTTATAACAACTTCAGGCAGGAATAGTCATTCTTAACACACCCCACACTACATGACAATTCCTCAGAATTATGTTTTTGATGCATCCAATAGTTGAGCATTAGGCTAAGAAGAGGGTGGAAATGCATTAAATGTCCGTTTATCAATATTTCCCCATTTTTTTAAGCTGTTCCACACTACCGATATCAGTGCTGTAGATGCTCAGACTTGGATTCCCACATGCCAGCTACGCTTGGGCATAAAGGCCCCATGGCTCTCCTTGTTCATGAGCCAGTGTAAGTGTCTGCCAGTTGGTCCACTCTCATGTCTGACATGGCAGGGTTGTGCATTGTGGCCAACTCCACCGCCGCCGGGCAACACGCGGGACTGACACGGCTTATCCCCACACGGTGAGAAGCTGACGCCACTAGCATGACAGAGGAGCAGAGGTCAACTCCTCTTCCCTGCGCCAACGGGCGTCGACAACTCCCAATTAAAGCATTGTGATTTACCCCCATCAACGGGCTAGCGGGAGGGGACACATGGACACATGTAACTGCGTTAGGAAACCAGACACACAGTCGAGGAATGAACAAGGAAGCAAAAGATGGGGAGAAAGAGGGGGATATTGAAGAGACAGAAGGAAAAGGCAGTATTAATATTCACAGACTCCCAGTGCTTCCTAAATATTTTATCACTTCCAGCTGTTTGATGTTAAGGAGACTCACCAGAGAGCCCACCACACACACATGCACACACATACACATAAGCAGACCTACACTGATAAAAATGGATAAATGCATAACAAAGCCAAATGCAAGTACATATAAACTTAAACAAGGAAGAATTCCAAGTCACCAAAGAATCTTGAACACACGCTGTGGACACTTACAGGCAGGCGTATGTACTGTACAGTGTATTGACAGCCGGAAAGTCATGAAAAAAAACATGCATGTTCATGACCTTAACGAGCAATCATGCAGTGGAGTACCGTGATAATCTTTGAATAATCTTAACACCCAGAAATAAAAAGAAAATCAATTAACGGAGACAGGCAGATACAGACACTCAGCACCGACTGCATATCGATCATGATCTGTCTTTCAGAAGTTTGAACATGTTTATTCATTGATTTACAGCCTTATTTATTTATGTACTTATTTGCGTATTCATTATTTGTTGACTTTATTTTGGATGCGCATGCTGAAATCAGCGGGGAGCGCCCGAGCGCATTCATCTTAAGATGGGAGACGCCATTGATTTGGAGGCCGATCCCTTGCGCTCGCTGCTTCCGTCTGTCCTGTCTAGATCAGGCCAGCTCCTTCGCTGTCTCGCCACATCAGTCTGAATTCTTTCCCCTGTCTAACACCCTGTGACAGGCTGGTTTTCCCATCTCTCCCGGTCTTTTTCAACGTCTCCTTTGCCGCTTCTTTGTGCACTAAACACACTGGCTAATAAGATGTTGGTGTCTGAAAATTATGTGCGACTCCCCTATTGCTATACTCTTTATTTAGCAAGGCTAGGGTAAAAGGGTAAAAAAAGGAAACATTCAGGAATGACTAAATAAACTCTGAACTTTTCTTTTTAATTTCATTTAAGTTGTGTATAATACAAAGGTGGTGATAAGTTAATAGTTGCGTCTGTGGCATCAATGCAAATTAAAAGCCCAATTTTGTTCTCTTTCTGCTGCTACTTTTACAATGTGTAAAAATAAAATTTTAATCCAGCAAAAATCTATTTTTATCTTAAATTGTGATGTTGACAATTATTACTGGTATATTTTTTCATAGTCATCTGCAAAAAGCTGTAATCTCCTAAATGTGCAGTGTCAGCAATGATTAGCTGGAAGGAAAAGCAGCACTTGTCCAATACTTTTGTTTACATTGCAGCTCACACATTGAAAATCAATAAGGTTGTTACCCAGAAATAGAATTATCACTGAAAATCTGATAAGTGGTACAGGCTGACTACTCACAAGGACCATGTACTGATTCAACCTCTGCTAACTTAATGATCGTGTGTCAGATATGAATAGGAAAAAAAATTTGCGTTTCGCGTTAGCTGTTGGGTTTAGGATTTTGGTTGTTAAAAGAAGACATCTCTATTAATAGGGTCAGGGTTTCAGGGTAAAGGTTGGGGTTTTGACGATTATTTCACAAGACTACTTTAAGAATAGGATGCCTGGTCATAGAATAAGGGTAATGGTTTTAAAAAAGATCAGTTCACCAGCTACAGCTCTAAATGCAGGGAAAATTATTATTATTGTAATTATGTAGTCCTCTGGCGCTCACACAGATTACCATTACATTTTTTTGTAGTCTATCAAAGTGTTTTTCCATTTGACATCAGAATAGGAAATGTTCTGAAGACATTGCTCCAGTGCCCATTCTTTTGTTTCCATAGTCCAGCAACCTTGGAGTAAATTAGGCCTCAAATGAAATACAATAAACCAGACTAAAGCTTGGTCAAACAAACACAGGATGGCAATGTCAGTCCATATTCCTGTGTTTTCAACAGCTTCCAATTGATTCACTTATTTTGCATCAATCATATATGCATTTGTATAAAATTGCCAGAAGAATTTGCCTCATAAAATTTTGAATCCCAGGATTTGTCCCTCAATATGTAATGCAAAACCTCAGTTTAGCTAACACCAAAGGATTAGCCGGGATTTGATTTGGCTTATTGGTGACACTTCTTATAAAATAAGGAAGTCAAGAGAAAAGAAGCGAAAGAGAATATATATGAATAAATAATAACACGTATAATACGAGATATCAAGTGTGAATCCCTGTACGTCTTACACTAAAGGGATTCAAATTCAATATCACATATTATGTATCTTTTGTGGCGGCATGGCGGCTCTGCTGAAAAGCGTTGGCCTCACAGTTCTGAGGTCCCGGGTTTAATCCCGGATCTGCCTGTGTGGAGTTTGCATGTTCTCCCTCTGCCTGCGGGGGTTTTCTCCGGGCACTCCGGTTTCCTCCCACATCTCAAAAACATGCAACATTAATTGGACACTCTAAATTGCCCCTAGATGTGATTGTGTGTGTGGATGTTTGTCTCCATGTGCCCTGCGATTGGCTGGCAACCAGTTCAGGGTGTACCTCGCCTATTGCCCGTTGACAGCTGGGAGAGGCTCCAGCACTCCCGCGACCCTTGTGAGGATAAGTGGCTAAGAAAATGGATGGATGGATATATCTATTGTTGTTTTTTAAGAAATAACATGAAAATGACTGATGCATCTGTCATGCTCTTTAATAACTAATTCATCATTGAACTTGAAGCCGTTTTATTGGGCTTTTTTTCATGTGAACAATAACTAACTTATTTCTACACTAGTTTTTACACTACTACACTAGTCACGAATATTAACATGGGACAATGGTACCTTGATACAAGAGTTTAATTTCTTCCATGAAGCGTGACAAAGTTCAAACTCAAAACAAAACCTCACTCAACCTTGCTTCCTGAATAAAATAAATAAAAATGTCATTCATCAGTTCCAGTACCCCCTAAAAAAGAAACATTTTGTGAGAATTTATTTTTTTTACTAAGGAAAATATGACTTTATAATATTGTGCTTGACGGCACGGTGGATCTGCTGGAATGCATTGGCCTCACAGTTCTGAGGACTCGGGTTCAATCCCGGCCCTCCCTCTGTGGAGTTTGCATGTTCTACCCATCCCTGCGTGGGTCTCCTCGCACATCCCAAAAACATGCAATAGTAATTGGTCACTCTAAATTGTCCCAAGGTGTGATTGTGAGTGCAGCTGTTTGTCTCGTAAGTGAAACAAAAAAAAAAAAAGGCCAAACGATGGCTCGCATTCTGAAAAACCTATGTCTTAAATCACGCATCGCTGTATTTAGAAATTGCTGATCTACCACAATTTATGACAGAATAATGTACTGTGTATCAATCCATCCATCCAAGCATTTTCAATACGATTTATTTTCTTTCGTTTTGCAGGAGAACTGGAGCCTATCTCAGCTGATTCTGGGTTAAAGGCAGGGTGCACCTTGAACTGGTCGCCGGCCAATTGCAGCGCACATGTAAAAAAAACAACCAACAGCAATTTCGAGTTTTCACTGAACCTACCATGCAGGTTTTTGGGATGTGGGAGGAAACCAGAGCACCCAGAAAAACCCATGGAGAACATCCAAACTCCACACAGCCAAGGCTTTATTTGACCCCGGTCCTTAGAATGGTGAGCCTTATGTGCTAACCAGTCATTCACTGTGCCGCCCGGAATACTTTATAATTGGTAATTAATTAACAAGGTAAATGTGAGAAAAAAAAGTGGTGTCCTAGGAATAATGGACGTAGTTAACGACTAGTGTACAGCGTGGCCGACTGGGTATTTCCTTGTGGTGTGGCTAATTTTGAGGCAGGTCCAACTTTTCCAGTTGTTTTCTTTTTTTATTTTCCTTCCCCTTTTTTTAATGAAGCTGTATTTTTAGTGTTGTTGCCGCGGCCCCATGGAAATTAATATGCAGTCTGAACATGGAGGCATAGCGTTGAAGCAGTCTAACTTGCATCCCGCTCTTATTATTTCTCGACATGTCTCTCGCTGTCTATCTCTGCGCCTCTGATCCATCTACGCCCCCCCCCCCTGTTCCCCAGCTTGTTAATCAGCAGATTGTTAATGAAGGCCTTAGTTCAAAGACACTGAGAGAGGGGGGGGGGGGAGCAAGTGAGTGAGGGAGGTGGCACAGAGCGCTAAGATAGGGAGGAGTTTTGGACCAACTGTCTGTTTGTCAAAACATGTCCGTCCGTCTGTCTCACGGCCCATCTTCTCCTCTGATGTGAGTCCCACAATGAGCTCCCCACAAGGACCACAACATAGCATTTGCTCTTTGGGTTTCCCTTTCATGTTCCATTAAATGTGAGTGAGCAGACAGAGAGACAGCCATAATGGATGAGAGGGAGATTAATTACATGTTTCTATAACGGAGATTAATTAGTATTGTTTAAACATTGACAGTGTGAGTTAGTTGTCAAACATTTTTTCGCGGTGGCACGCGTTGGCTGTTTTGACTTTAATGGTAGTCCTCACATCTTTTCCCTCATCCCTCTTTCACTCTTTTGCAAATGTTCGTCAACCCTGCTGGCATAGAAAATTGTTGTTTTGCTTCCTATCTTTTCATGTTTAGTCCTACCCATGTTAAGCTTTGCAAGATTGAAATAATCTTCCTGACATTTATCGCTGGCTCTTTCTTTTTTCTTTTTTTTTCTTCACATCGACAAACCTCATCTCTTGTGAGACGGCATCAGACAGAAACCTCTGAAAGTGGAAATGGTCAATTTAGAAGCACTCATGAGTCAAAGCCTTCCCCACCCACTTGGCTTTAGTGGATTCCTCAACACAAAAAGCAAAGCACACATAGGGGAGAAAGAAGAAGGGAAAAAAAAATCACAGATGGCACGGCATGGCCGTGAAGATGTCACACACTTGCCCTCAAAAATGCCAACGCCATTTCCTCAGCCTCACGATGTGTGGGTGAGAAGGGGGAGACGGTGGAGGGCTCCAAAGAAAACCACATCCTGTCACCACGGGCTGACTTCACCCTTTTTAACGGCACCATATTTCCCCAAAATGTATCAGCCAGAGTATGTGGAAGCCAAATGGCAATGAAAAGTCTCTGATGAATCCAAGCAGCAGATTTCCTTTTGAAGGAGGCACTGTCTGTTACAATCATTGGTACTCGAGTGACAGGAGGGTCCGCGAATGTTCAAAAGAGTGGCAATAACTAAAAATAAACACAATAAACACAGAAATAATATTTGGGCTGTGACACACATACTGTACATGTGTGTTCTCGTTGAGTGCACGCTGCTTTTGGATGTCTCAATCCTTCTCAGTGACTCAAACGAAAAGCATGTGGGAAGCTGAACTGACTTTGTTCTAGTTGAGTCTATGTCAGCCTGTGAAATCAGTAGACTGCGGTTGCAGCGGAGGTTTCCGCCTGAACAGGATTCCTCACAGAGTCGAACGACCTGGCTGTACGGCAAGATACAAAAGAGCACTGTGGATCCTTTAATTGTGCATGGTTGACAGCAGCTACTGAGTATACACTTCCTGTTTCCATATTTGGTCATTCAGAACAAGGTTGACGATGAGCGCTTACAGTGTTGATACGCAATTTGTTCTTGGTGCTGTTGTTGCTTCTGTAAAAGTTTCTCATTTTAGCTCCTAACAGAAGCCCACTAAAATTTAAGGAATTTTGAAACATTATTCATTGTCAAGGCGAGAACACAATTGATTTTGACATCAGATACAAAGTGGACAATGCAAGCAAATTCATTGTCAATCAGAACAATACAGCCCTCTATCAAACTTTTCACCAACAACTTTTTTTTTTATTCAACCAAACAATCAAACCTGAGATTTTCAGGTGTTTCTCAAAGAGAATGCAAGAACAGCACTGATTCTTAACAATAGCTAAATCCAAAATGGAGCTGGTTGGAAAATTCCAATTGGTAGGGTAACATCTGTGGCTCGGCATTCTGGATACATTTCGTTGATTTGATTATGGGAAATCAATGATTAGTTCTTCAAATGTTATAATCAACCAATTCACCTGTGTCTCTGCTGGTTGCAGTAAAAGTAACACACTACATTTTGCCTCAATTGATTAAAGTAAAGTTAAAACAAGCTCAAGACTTTCAAGGCTCCTTATTTGAATGTTGAATCTTGATTTGATTTTGAATTATATTACACAAGCGGTAGCTATGGTGAAAGATCTTAGTAGGATAACTAGCCCTCTTGTCAGACTTTAAAGCAAATACACATTTTTATTGAAATATATTTAAAAATGATGTGTAAGTACATGGGTTGAACTGGGCTGTTTTTCCCATCTTGAGGTACATGAACTGCTTTGTACTGCTATAATCCTACAGGGTATAAAGTAAGATTCACAAACATACAGTAATAATTATCTCATATTTTGAGTGAGCCAAAAAATTTAAAACTTAACTTTTTCCTTCAACAAGCATCATTATTGTAACATGTTTCCAACCCTGAGCTCCTGGACTCTCAACAACACTGAAGTCCAAAGTCAAGCTTCATTCCATCTACGTTGATGTACTTTTGGGCGGTAGATTTTGAGATGTATTTTCAAGTCAAAAAAGATGTCAGCTTGAACTCTCAGAAGACGGAGATGAGGGAAAAACCAAACACAGGGTGAATTTGCGTGCATGTGCGCATGTTTGTAACTTTGTGTGTGTGAGCGCATGTTTTCGTTGAGGGTGTTTGCGTATCCTCTCCAGCAGGACCCCAGATCAAAACCGCAAACCAACTCTCCCTCCCCATGACTCTCTTTTTCTCCCTCTCTCTCTCTCTCTCTCTCTCTCTCTCTCTCTCTCTCTCTCTGGCTCTCTCTCTCTCTTTCTCCACCCCCTCTCTCATTAAAAACTGCAGGCCCTGGCTTCTAATTAAATCCCACTTGAAAAGTCTTAAAGTCAGCCTCAGATTGATTCAATTTGCATTTCTGAACAGAGAACATCGCCTAAAAGGATTAATAAATTGGACGGGGAAAAAAATGCCTTCTTTCTGCGCCACGCCATCGGAGCTTGTGAGACAACATCCAAAGAGAAATATCCCCCCTCTGACAAACGTCTATCCAACATATGCTCATGCTCGCTCTCTCCCACTCTCTCTCGCATGTCCCTCCCAGGATGCCAGCAGAGATGGGGAATGTGTACCAGAACTCGCATTTGTGTGTGTCCTCGTCTGTGCAACACGCTCACAGTCCTCTGAGGCAGTTGGGAGGGAACACACGCAATCTCACTCTCGCCATGTGCACACACTTGTGCATGCTCGTGTGTGTGTGTATGAATGACACCCTGTATGTGGATATTTGTGTCCGTGTGAATAAAGGAGGGGTAGGGGGTGACTTTGTTGGAGAGTGCCAGAGTGCTGAAAGTGACAAGGAGGCACAGTGGGAAAAGAGCCTCGCCGTCCTGCCTGTGTGAGCAAAAACAGGCCGCCACGATGGATCCTGGCCATTGGCGAGCGGACACCTTCGGCAACATGTTTGGAAGTCCAAAAACACATTGCCAGCGAGCAGAGCCAGACTCAATTAGCGTGATAAAATGAAAAAGAGCAAGCAAGACATTCGGAACAGACCCAAAACTGACTACGCTGCCAAAAAGAGAAACTGGTCCAATGTACCAACTATTTGCTAAACCACTTATCCTGTGTAGGGTCACAGGGACAAGTGGATTGGGCAAGAGGAACAGTAAGACTGATATATAGACACAAAACAATTACTGGCACCTTGTTTCTTTTTCTTTTTATTTATTTATTTTTGAACATTTCACATCTATCTGTGTTGAACTCATTTTCCTCAAAGGCTAAATTCTTGTTGTGGTTTGCTCCATGCCTGTTTAAATGTGATCACCTCATCCTGGGACAGAATTGCCCCTGCATTTCGTGCTTTCTTTATGAACAGTACACTTTTAACATTAAAGTGAAATTGAAGTCAAAGTCTTGAAAAACACTACTAACCACGTATACATTATTAGTGTTAATGTCAAGAACATCCATCCATTTTCTGAGGCGCTTATCCTCACGAGGATCGCGGGAAGGCTGAAGCCAACCCAGCTGTCATCAGGCAGGAAGCGGGGAACCCCCTGAAATGATTGCCAACCAATCACAGGGCACACGGAGACAGACAAAGTGGCACTCATAATCACACCTCGGGGCCATTTAGAGTCTCCAATTAATGCATGATTTGGGAATGTGGGAGGAAACCAAAGAGCCCAAACAAAACATATGCAGGCAGAGGGAGAACATGCAAACTCCACAGAGGGGGACGCTGGGATTTGAACCTCAGTCCTCACAACTGTGAGGCCAATGCTCTACAGCTGCTCCACCGTGCCACCTGTCAAGAACATATTTGGTGAAAATAAATTATTGTAATACATGGAGAAGAAAAGTAAAAGGAAAAAAAGTTGCAATTTTGGTTCAGATTTTTTGCCCAAATGAAAAGAAAAAATCTGTTTAGCAAGATCGATGAAGTCTTGACTCTATTTACTCACAGGCCCTGAGTTAGAAACCCATATGGGTATTCACACAACAACGTTGTCCCTGCTCACGTGGAACTGAAATGACTGAAACAGATGTAATATGCATAACAGGCCACTAGTTGGTGATGTCACCATTACTAAATGTGGACCAACCGCTTTCTCCTCCCAGGTCTGATCGAAAGCAATCTTTTGAATACCCTTTTACTGCATTAAGGCCAGTTTAGAATTTGGTGCATTTGATAAGGAAGGCCCTAATAAACAACTAATAAGTCAGAGTTCAATTGATTGATTGATAGATTGATTGTTAATTAGTCGTCTCATAAAGCAATGGTATGTTGCCATCAAATGCAATACATGGAAATGAAAAATAAGTCATAAATTTCTTGTTTTTCAACCAATTTTCATGATGTTTACTTTTTTGTCACCAAAGCATGTTCTAGCATTACAGGACATCTGAAAAAGGAGCTCAAAGAATACTTTTACCTGTGAAAGATTATTGCCAATTCTGTTGTTGTGCTCAAACAGTTTGTGTGCGACTGTATGCAGCAAGGTGGCGTGCAAAGGGTGGGGCATGGCCTGGGGCATCCACTTGTTCCCCTCAGTCCCTCATCAGTAATATTTTTTTCAAGGGTGAAAAATTTCACCCCTCTTCCACCCCGCTTGAAAGACTTCAATGCTCTACTCAAAATAATGGCTGTGCTGTTTTCAAAAACATCAACTCTGCAATTTGTTTTCAAATGTTTGTGTATTGAATCTTTAAAGCATTAAACAAATGATCAAAACTACACTATTTTTTCATCAATATTAACCTGATAGCAGTCGAGCGTCAGTGTGTTTTTGTGATTAATTAATGAATGAGATGAAAAACAAAATAGTTTCAATGTTTTTTTTTAAATATAGATAGTCAAATAGCTCTACAATAGGCCATGAACCAAACACAACAACATAAAAATGTATGATGTCGTGTACAATATCTGCCTTTTATATATATATTTTTGTAAATGCACAAAAACATATTTTTCGTCGTTTAAAAGGGACCTGAATTGTCAAAATAATACGTAAATGAAAAAGAATAAAGAAGACATTTTTTAATGCCACTGATATACTAATTATTTTAGATCATAATAAAGACTTCTACACATCTTATAAATACTGCCTACTCAGAGAGAAATGTCCGTGTTACAGCAAACATCTCTCGTCTCAATTCGGTTTTGGATTTTGCGACCGCTGTCTTGGTACTTTTCAGATGAACACTCCACTTCCATGTCCATGCATCAGTGACATAAGCGCAATGTATCATATACACCACTGCCATCTTCTGTTTCACCCTGAAACCGAGATAAGAGACTGATTTTAGCCTTGGACACATACTGTACATAGGTAGGCAATGTTGTCCGTCTCGGGAAACATATTCACAAAGTTTTTTGAGTCCCTCAATATTTTTGTGCATCACGGACTTGGGACGCACATCAAATGAGATCTTTAAAGTGTACTCAAAAACATACAATTACTGTAAAAATGTGCAAAAAGTTGTTCATCCATATTTGAATTCAATCTGTCCTGCCTCATTCCTCACTCATACTCAGTCTCTAGTCATATTTCACGACTAATGGTCACACTTTAAAGCCATAATCTGTGATTTCTGGCATACCCCAATGTGGGAATTCACCAGTACAACAAAGCTTTCGTCACTTTGATATGCCGTAGAGACTAAATGCTTGTCTGGCCTCCTCCTCCTCCTTCCACCTCCACCATGCTTTCTTCTTTCTCTATGGCTCAGTCGACCTGCACGCTGTCCATATATGGGGCTGCCCATTTATAGGAAAATTACGTCATTTCCGTTACATCACTTAAGAGGGCCACCAAGCGATCCAGCGTGGGTATATGTAGCATAGGCAATAAATTCTAATTCAATTCAAAATATAGCAAGATGTGTCAGAAGATGATAGGCTTTAACATTATTCTGTCACCTCCCAAGAGATGTAGTGGTGTGGGTGAAAATTCCTTTTTTAAGGCAAAAAAATAGCAGTGAATTGCAGCTTTAAAGTTCAGAGTAGAAAAACTTTGTAATTTTTCTTGATAAATCTGGAACCACACCACTGCCATTTGAATGTAATTATATAGCAGATGTACAGCAGTTTAATCAGTAACTATGACGCAGAATGCACCTTCTGCTTTTTGGATCCAGCGCCTTCCAGTCGTCATCTCTTTCTGGTGTTGTGATGTCACAGGAGCAAAACATCTCCTTGATTCGGCGTGTGCTATTTTGTTGTTTCCATCCTTGTATATTTGCTGTCATATGTTAAACAATTTCACAAGGATTTATTGTGTGGCATTTAGCTGTTCAAATGGTTCAGGTAGCGGCAGGGTTTTGGGTGGCTTTTCAAGTGAAAAACAAATACGTGACTCGTGGATAGGGAAACGTGGTCAGTTATGGGTGGTGAGCAAGCATTCAAAACTGTGCTGATCACTTCGAACCGGCCTCTTTTGAGAAAAGCTGAGCAGAAACCACTGGATACGGAGGCAGAAGCTGAAACCACCTTGCGGTGCCAAATATTTGTCCTACAGCCATCGGGACCACAATCCACAAGCAAGAGAATTAAATCTCACACCCGCCTCAGTACAACGGGCAAGCGGCACAGACAAGAGATGAGGATTTCCTTGTATATACCTACGACTCTATCAGAGCAGTGGGGGGAGAGGAAGATCCACATAGTACATTTCAGTACTGTTGTCTGTACTTTTGCTTGAATGATAAGCCAACAGACACACGGCAAAGACTGTGTGTTGCATGTTATAACACAACATGTAAGCAACACACAATAAAAATAAATACTGCATACTATTGTTTGTAAAGGTTTATGCCGTGTCACTGAAACATACAGTATAATACATATATTCGCCCTCGAAAATATTGCTATCCCTGGGGTGCCGTTATTTCAAGCCATGACTGTATAAAAAGACATGCTTTTGACATACTGTCACATCGAGCCAGTGGCCGCTCTCTTTTTATGTTGTACAGCCACTACTTGGCTGCTTGTCATCGTCAATGTCTGATCGGCTCAAATAGATGCTTTGAGGATGCCAAGTTCAGTCGGTTGCTCCTGTACCTCAAAATCCTCCTCCTCCACATATTACAATGCGTTCCTCGCCATTGTATATTGTGTGTAGCGCACTGTTTGGCAATTGCAACGTCACTTCTGGTCGACCTTGCGGTTTGATACAATAACTACACCCTGGTGTCTTTGTTCTTTGGGTATGTCCGGGTAGGACTCAATATGGATCATAAAAACCTATATTTTATCTAAACTATGGTTGAAAGCTTACTGGAAGTTATGTGCACGTTTTACACAAGATATAAACAATGCAAATATGAATTTCAACTGACCCTGTAACATTTTGTCATCTGACCTTTAAGCTTATTCATTCAGTTCCTCGAAAAGGCTCCACATTTGTCTACTTCAAGATGTTTATTTATACTCCATTTGAAGTTGATTGTAAAACTAAAAGGAAAAAGAATATGAATATGTTGTGCATCTTACAATGGGAGTGACTTACCTTCAAATAATGAATATTCAAAATGCTGTAGTAACACATACAGACAGGTAAAGAAGCAATACTCACAGGTATATATTCTTAATTACTATTCTTATTTTAGTTATTTTTAATGGAGTTCAGTTGCAATGATCTCATCGTTTCCTGATAAAGTTATCTACTTCTGTGCACAAATCTACACTTGGATTGATGGTGTCGTGTGTCTTTGCATACATCTTCACGAAGACAAAATAAAAAAGCATTTTCAACTCCAAAGCGGTTTCAAAAAACATGTGCATGTGTTTTTTTTATGTGTAAAGATTTGTTTGTTTTTTTACAAAATACCTCAAAATAGTACCTCATAATAACAGTTGAAAGCTTTTGCTTGTGATATTTCCATCCATAGTTCTGTACCTTGACTCCTGAACAGAAGGTTCCAGGCGGTAGAGTCCCATTTACGAAAAGATGGGAGGTGGCAATGGAGGCTCACAGAGGAAATCAAATGGAAACAGGCGACTGAAAGAGAGACAGCAAAAACATATTTTAGCCAAAATACAAAGGAATTGTATGTCCAAACATCTTCACACTCGACACTGCACTTGCTTGGGTCACCAGTAGTGCACCCACCGAGTGTGAAGTTAAAAACAGAATCTTACGCATACACATATACAGTAGTAGTCCATTTAATAATCCCTGTAGAACCTGACGCTTTTCTGCCTTTTTTGTACTTACAACATTGAGTTACCTTGTGGATGAACTGTTCTAGATACAGTGAAGAAAATAAGTATTTGAACACCCCGCTATATTGCAAGTTCTCCCACTTAGAAATCATGGAGGGGTCTGACATTTTTATCGTAGGTGCATGTCCACTGTGAGAGAGATAATCTAAAATGAAAAATCCAGAAATCACCTATGTATGATTTTTTTAATGATTTATTTGTGTGATACACCTGCAAATACGTATTTGAATACCTGAGAAAACCGTTAATATTTGGTACAGTAGCCATTGTTAGCAATTACTGAGTTCAAGAATTTCCTGTTGTTCTTCACCACGTTTGTACACACTGCAGGACGGATTTTGGCCTACTCCTCCACACAGATATTCTCTAGATCAGACAGGTTTCTGGGCTGTTGCTGAGAAACATGGAGTTTCAGCTCCCTCCAAAGATTTTCTATTGGATTTAGGTCTGGAGACTTGCTAGGCCATGCCAGAACTTTGATATGATTCTTACGGACCCAGTCCTTGGTTTTGCTGGCTGTGTGCTTCTTTTCATTGTTACATTGAAAGACTCAGCCACGATCAAACTTCAATGCTCAGACTGAGAGAAAGAGGTTGTTCCCCAAAATCTCACAATATACATGGCCGCGGTCATCATCTCCTTAATACAGTGCAGTCGTTCTGTCCCATGTGCAGAAAAACACCCCCAAAGCATGATGCTACCACCCCCATGCTTCACAGTAGGGATGGTGTTCTTGGGATGGAACTCATCATTCGTCTTCCTCCAAACAAAGTTAGTAGAATTATGACCAAAAAGTTCAATTTTGGTCTCATCTGACCACAAAACTTTCTCCTATGACTCCTCTGTATCATGCAAATGGTCATTGGCAAACTTAAGATGGGCCTTGACATGTGCTGCTTAACCAGGGGAACCTTCCGTGCCATGCATGATTTCAAACCATGACGTCTTAGTGTATTACCAACGGTCACCTTGGAAACGGTGGTCCCAGCTCTTTTCAGGTCATTGACTAAGTCCTAACGTGTATAACTGGGCTGATTCCTCACCTTTCTAAGGATCATTGATACCCCCAAGGTGATATCTTGCACGGGGCTCCACTCCGGTTGAGATTGACCGTGTTTAGCTTCTTCCATTTTCTCATGATTTCTCCAACAGTGGACCTTTTTTCAACAAGCTGCTTGGCAATTTCTCCGTAGCCCTTTCCAGCCATGTGGAGTTGTACAATTTTGTCTCTGGTGTCTTTCCATAGCTCTTTGGTCTAGGCTATGTTACAAGTTTGAGTCTTACTGATTGTGTGGGGTGGACAGGTGTTTTTATGCAGCTAACGACTTCACACAGGTGCATCTGATTCAGGATAATACATGGAGTGGAGGTGGACTTTTAAAGGTGGACTAACAGGTCTTTGAGGGTCAGAATTCTCGCTGATAGACAGGTGTTCAAATACATATTTCCAGCTGTATCACACAAATCCTTAAAAAAATCATACATTGTGATTTATGGATTTTTCTTTTTAGATTATCTCTCTCATAGTGGACATGCACCGACAATGAAAATTTCAGACCCCTCCATGATTTCTAAGTGGGAGAACTTACAATATAGCAGGGTATTGAAATACTTATTTTCTTTACTGTAAATACATTTGCTTTGCTTTCTTTTCTCAGTTGTTCTACATTAAAAACTGGCAGAGAATGGAGACATAAATTTTCAAAATACGATAGTACTATTAGAGGTAAGAACAACTGTTAATAAAGGGATTCTTAGGCCCACCACACAGCATTCACCAAGTACTTTTTATGAGCCGCCAATGATCACCCACGACTTCTGCAGCAATTCAAAATTTGAATTGAACTGCTTCAGTGTTGGCGTCACAATTCTGCGATTGGCTGGCAACCAGTTAAGGGTGGACCCCTCCTCTTGCCCAGAGTTAGCTGGGATAGGCTCCAGCATGCCAGCAATCCTAGTGAGGATGAGCTTTGTGAAAAATACACACTAGTTTTCATAAGGCAAAAAAATATATATGTTTCCAGGTACAAAACAATAAAAACATCTATTGTAGCACATTTGTGTGTGCCTATTTCAATTGTCAAAAATGTGGCAGGGTGTCACCAACTGTAATTTTTTTAATATACGCATGTATTTTTAGATTAACATGTTTTGTCTCGATCACCCACAATGCCAGGTGGCCATCACCTAGCCTTACTGACGAGAGAAAAATATATTAGAATGGTGTCATCCCCAAGCAACAAGTGTAAACTCCAAAAGACACAACCTTGCCAGAAGCAGATGCATTACTGTATTTGAAACGTAAGCCGTCTAACTATATGAATCGCCCTTTCTTCTGAAAAAAGAGAATATTTTCATGCCCAAGTCACTGTTCCATATAAAAAGCACCAACACAGAAACTTTGCTATTTCCTGCTTTAGGAGGTTGAATCAAAGTTGAATACCTGTCTCCAAGGGAATCTCGCAATGCCAAGACAGAGGTGGGAAATTTGACACCCGACACTCACTTCTCCTATCCTCACATTTGTTTTAAACATGGGGGTTATGCACAATCAATTTATGCATTGAGTAAAACAAGAGAAAGCACTTCCTTCCAGTTCAAGTAATTGGTGAAACCCTGTAGTAGGACACAAGTACAAAGCATGTGTACTGTCGGAACGTAAAACGTCTACAACAGGGGTCACCAACGCAGTGCCTGTGGGCACATGGTTTCCCGCGAGGACCACTTAAGGCCCCCGCGAAGCATGTTTTAAAGATGGCACACGTTACAAATTGTTATTGTTATTTGTGGTTTAAATCTGACTGACTTAGATTAATGACATTTTTAAAAGAATGTCATATAACATAAAATATTTGTATATTTGTAACATTTTGTTATTTAAATTTTTTTCCACAAATCAGTGCTATTGGTCAGTGCCCACTTGGTTATGTTGCGTTTCCAAATTATTTACCAATCTAAAGCGTTGAAAATGGCTTGCTATCTTTGAAGATAAAATGTTAATGGCTCAACAAACATTGATATTTTTGGTTTCCTGAAAAGTAATTCATTTGGAGATGCGAAGTTTCCGCCTGATGCCAGCCACACGTATAAATAAGTGATGTGCATGGATTTAACTTTTGTCCAAAGATGCCAGTGATGCAGAAAAATAAATATTATTGCAAGTGTGAGTTGAAATGCAGAGTTCGGACACAAAGCAGATATATCCATTTAACAACAAAAATGGAAGTATCTGCTTTTGCATCTGAACTCTTCAAATATGTTCAGTCCGGAGCTATCATAATTTGGCTGCGCACACAGGAACTCCACTACACTATTTTCTGACTTTGTTGACGGTCTGCAAAAGGTTGGATTGCTGAATATTTTTTACGTTACACAAGGAGAGAAAATAGGAGGTGGATGGGGGGAGGGGGTGCAAAATATGATTGGGACACCATATGTTATCCTGGATATGGATCATGACTCATTAAATCCTATTAAATTCTCTGGAAAACAAACTAAATTGAGAAGCCTGTTCCTGCCACGAGCTTTCAAAAGCACCTTTGTAAGACTTCATTATATATCTTGAAAGCGTGTACCTTATAAGAGCAATAGCTGCTGAGTAGGGGCCATTGTCCCCACATTTAATTGGCTCTAACGAACTTGTATGGCTGCTATGATGGGGATTGGTGCCAGCAGCTCCACGGTTTATGCCTTATTAATAAAGAACTAAGATCACATGGACTTACTGAGAGACAAGCACACAATAACACTAGAGGGAAACTTGACAATGAGATATTCTCAAACACAAAATCCACTTCAAAAAAGAAGAGAGCGGGGGGAAAGGACGGCATAAATATTACATAATGAAAGAAGACGATCATTATTGGGATTTAACAAGTGATTTGAAATGACAGAACAATGTGCCGTGATGGATCATGTGGGTCCTCGGAGGATAACATGATGATGGTGATGATGATGATGATGATGATGGTGAGAGGTTGGAAATGATAAGGATGACGGAAAGTGAAAATGAGCATTGACTGAAACAACACTGACTCCTTGTGGTTGACACTATAATGTAAGCACATTCATGTCTCAGCATGAGCCTACAATTCACTGCAGCTTTTTGTGCCCATATCACCCACTCATGAGCACAATGATAAGAACATTACATTTTCAAAACAGTATGTGTGTAGTCCACGAGTCGTGAAAGTCTGAGTGTTCTAATAATGGTTTCCAAGTGGACCAGAGGGAGGAGGGGGGCCGGGGGGGGGGGGTTTCTCTGACACGATGAAGGCCGACAGGCGTGAAACAGGTCCAATCAGGCGCGTGGGCACTGCCAATTAACCCTTTTCACCGTATGAAACCAAACATAATTGTCTGGAGCTGCAGGGCGGGGGGTGCCATAGGGCCACGGCCTGCCCAGCGTAGGATTAAGTGCACATTAACGGCATTGCCAGGTGACCATTACACACACACACACCAAATGCTGGGGGTGTTCTCTCCAAATCATATAGTTATATTTGCCGCTTGCGGTTTAATTGTCACAGCCGCTATTTTCACATTGCTCCACTCTTCTTCGGAATGAATGCAGTTTTCTACTGCGGCCATATCATTTATACAATAGCAGTGTCTCTGTGTTTTCTCCTCAACGGGTGGTCAGTGGTCACCATGGAATTCCAAGTGGCCCATGAATAAATTAGTGGATGATCTGCTTGACCTATAGCAATGGAGTCACAGTTTTAAGTCACCTTTTGCTAGGACATAGCAGCTGAATTCAGATGGACATTTTTGGTCGTGGCGAATCCACTGAAATTTATTGGTTTTGGATATAATGGAAAAATCACAAATCTAGAGACAGTGTAAAAAAAACAAAACATTAAGACATCAACTAATTACAACATCCTCAAACTTATTAAACTACACTTTAAGAACACATTGTAATGTTGCTGTATTTTAAAACAAAATGCAGGCATAAAATGTATAGAAAATACTGACAGTACTGCTGTGTCATTGGCTGTGTCCTCTGTGAGCCTCTTTTGCCAGCTCCCATCTTTTCATAAATGGGACTCTACTGCTTGGAACCTTCTGTTCAGTACTCAAGGTACAGAGCTACAGATGTGGATTTCCAAACTGGGGCCTGGTGGAGTGGCGTGCAAGTATGCGTGTCTGGGTGAGATCTGTGGCCAACAGCAGCCTCTATACAAGTGTGCTCACTGTGCTTTACCATTCTCTCAGCATTTAATAAAAAAAAACTGAAAAGTGCATCAGTGACTTTGGCTCTCCTTTTCCACGTGAGGCCATTTCAGTAATTATACAGTTATTTTTTTTTTTTTTAAATGGATTAAAACTACAATATCATCGTGGATCACAGTATTTTTTGCCCTTTTAAGGGTGATTATGCTTAACCTATGTTCCTGGGCTTAAAGCAATGCAGACATCAGCGACTTGGCAGAGTTACATAAAGCCCTCGACTTGACAATGAGTCATGTCAAAGACAAAATTCAACAAGCACACATTTGTCTGCACCAAGAAGGACCAATGCACTTCTCTGTAAAATAACACCATGCAGTTGTTAAACCACAAATGCTAACTTTTTACTACTAATGTGAGGCTAACAGGGTATCTTACTTCTGGTTTTATAGTCAATCCATTGTATAATGTTGGAGTGGTAGGGAGCGCTATTACTGTTGAATTTTATTTTATCATTGACTAAGATGTCATGAACAAATTCGGAGAAACACTGTTTCACAGGCTATAATTACAGGCCTAATTTAGTCTGATTATGAAATATTAAAATACCCTATTTGTATTTTCACCATGTTAGAATAAGTTTTACTTGAACAAATAGTTATAAATAATGCCAGGTTGTGCTCTAGGCTGTATCTTTTTTCCTTCCTTTTTAGAGTCATAATATCTAATTGTGCTTCAATTGAGTCATTTGCCTTTTTTTACTATTATTTATACATTGTTCATTTTATTTTAAGATAGAAGTCATTAGTGTGTTTAGGAAATAAACTGTATTGGTTGACAATCCTGGGGTGTCAAACCCATTTTTGTCGCAGGCCAAATTGTTGTTAATTTCCATCAGACTGCCATTATGACTATGAAACGATAAAAATCGTTAATCGCCACATCTTATTTACACATTACAACTTTTAGAATCAGAAATAAAGGGTAATGGGTTCTTCAACCATTGTTGATGTTCAGTAACACAAAAATGCTTGCAATATCTTAACCTTATCATTTATGATATGATTTTTTTTTTTTAATTTTGGTACAGATTTAAACAAGAATCATGGGAATTGACATACATGATTTGCCTTCACGGGCCACATCATATCATGTGGTGGGCCGAATCATTGAGTTTGACACCATGGGCTACATTGTTGGCAGATAGTAAGAGGATATTTACCGTTTTAATTCAAACTGTCAAAAACAAAATCCATCTATCCATCTGAACAATAACGACAAAAGTATTCAATTACCTGCCTCGACTCACAAATGATCTGAAGTGGTATCCACTTCTTAAAACGCTTTAATGTGACATCGGTCCAACTTTTATATCAATGACAGTTTCAAGTCTTCTGGGAAGGCTGTCCGTTTATGGGAATTCTTTAACATTCTACCAGAAGTGCATTTGTGAGGTCACACAGTGATTTTGAATGAGACAGTCTGGCTCTCAGTCTACACTCTAATTCATTCCACAGATGTTATCCCAGATTGGTGTCAGAACTCTTCGCAGGCCAGTCAAGTTCCTCCACACAAAACTTTCTCATCCATGTCTTCATGGACCTTGCTTCACGCATTGGTGCACAGTCATATTGGAACAGGAAGGCGCCATCCCCAAACTGTTCCCGAAAAGATGGGAGCAATCAATTGTCCAAAAGCTCTTAGTGCCTCAAGAGTGTCTCAGATCCCCAGCTGGACGCACTGTAGTTTGCCTACCGAGCGAACAGGTCTGCAGATGATGCAGTCAACATGGGTCCGCACTTCATCCTTGAAGACCTTGATAGCAAAGGAACCGATACGCAGATCCTGTTCATGGACTCCAGCTCCGCGTTCAACACCATCATACCCGAACTACTCTCCTCCAAGCTTCTTCAGCTCAGCGTCTTGACTGCAATCTATCTGCCAGTGGATCTACAATTTCCTCACAGGCAGGACACAGGACATGAGGCTGGTGGACACCACCTCATCCACACGCACCATCAGCACCGGGGCACCCCAAGGGTGTGTCCTGTCCTCAATGCTCTTCACGCTTTAAACGAATTACTGCAACTCAACCGGCTAGCAAACTCCTGAGGTGCA
Source organism: Syngnathoides biaculeatus (assembly GCF_019802595.1). NCBI lineage: Eukaryota > Metazoa > Chordata > Actinopteri > Syngnathiformes > Syngnathidae > Syngnathoides > Syngnathoides biaculeatus. Next base: position 29,345,241 of record NC_084644.1, read on the forward strand.
CATATGACACAACTGTCATCGAGCTCATCAAAGACGGCAATGAGTCTGCATATTGACAGGAAGTGGAGAGGCTGGAGTTTTGACATAGCCCCCACAACTTGGAGTTGAACGCAATAAGGACTATAAAAATGACTGTGGACTTCAGGAGGCATCTTTCACCACAGCTGTGTCTCACACTGTCTAGCTCTCTTGTGTCAACCGTCGAGACCTTCAAGTTCTTGGGAATTATAATCTCACAGGACCTGAAGTAGGAGACAAACATCAACTTGATCCTTAAAAAAACAATCAAAGGATGTACTTCTTGTGGCTTCTGAGGAAGCACGGCCTGCCACCAGAGCTGTTGAGACAGCTCTACACAGCGGTCACTGAATCAGTACTGTGTACCTCCATTACAGTTTGATTTGTGGCTGCCAGGACACACTCCGACTGAAATAAACAATCAAAACTACTGAACGGATTGTCAGCACCACCCTACCTACCCTTGAAGATTTGCAAGCCATTCAAACTAGGACAAAAGCGGGCAGGATCCCAAACAGATCCTCTACATCTTGGCCAACAGCTCCTTCTATTGGGTAGGTGCTACCGATCAATGACTATCAAAACTAGCAGGGATTCCAACAGTTTCTTCCCTCTTGCCATTAAGTTTTTACATTCTTGAACAGCTAACCTAAAATTCCACCGCAACATGCTGCCAGTTTTCGGCCTTGAGCTGTCACATCCTGCGAGGTCAATCGGTACAGACATGAATATTATATACGACAGACTATCACACGACTTATCACTTTAAACTGCATACACTCCTTAAACTTTGAAGTAGTCTCACCTTGTTTGATGCATTTTTTTTTGTTCGGATTTTGGTACGAGCCAATAGATCCTTTGTGCATGAGTGCGAGCAGCTAGCAGGGCATTTATCCAAGTGGACTAGCAGGTGGGTTTCTGTATCGACATGATTTTATTGATTACTGCAAACACACACACACATACTTGTTACGACACGTTAGATCAAACTCAAATAATAAGGTTTAGCAGGCCATAAAAAAATTAACTGGACATTAGAAAAGTTAAATAGGCCTGGTCTTAATTTCCATTCATATTTTATCAGTAATGAATTATATTTATCTACCTGAAAATGCTGCTGGCTTCACAAGAAAACGGATTGAAAAAATACAGTCAAAAAAAACCTTTATATGTGTTCAGATTTTCAAACAATCACTTCTACAACATTCCTAAAAAAAAATCACAATATTCCAGAACTGGTATGTTAAACCAGAAGAGTCTAGCGGGCTACTCGTGAGATCCATGGTGTCCCCTGGTGCAGAATAATGAAAAAGAACAACTGAAGGCTAATAATAATGGCCCCCGCCAATGTAGCGTGTCTCGCTCGGTGTTTGTTTCCCTATCACATTCTTCTTGTAATACTACCTTTTGGCCCCTGGGCTTCGCTCTTTCCACTTATATCTCTTTCCAGCCTGTCTGGCTGACATGCTAACTCCTTGGTTACAAACACACGCCACAAAGCTCGTCACGTTTCGAAACAACACGGGGAGCTGCGTCTTCTTCCAGGACGCGTCGTCGTCCCGGTGCCCGCAAAAGCGATCGGCGGCGCCGCAGAAAGTGTGCCAGGTACGCTCTTGTTTTTTTTTTTCCAACTAATTTGGTTTAAAAAAAAAAACACCAAAACGCTACGAGCTAGCACCAAAAATGCTAAGCTAGTTAGCATCTTGGGCTGACTTCGTCTAGCTTGCCTACTTAGCATCTGTGCCTTTAATAACACATGAAGTCCGATGAAGTGTCACACACTAAGTTCTTTGTTTTAATAGACTTGCACCGTGGCGGCTGGCGTTGGTTAGCCTAGCTCTCGACTAGCACCTCCGGCTGTCAAGCTTGAGCTGGCAGGTCTCGAAGCTGGGGAAGCGAGGGGGAGGGAGTCGTTCGTCTTTTGTACTTTGAATGAGGCGCCGCGCGTCTGCGTGTCACTACCGTGGACGACCCACGCGAAACACCGTTTGCTCGTGTCTGCGTCAGACTCACTGGTGTCTGGGTGACTCCAGGCTTCACGTGGCCGAGGGGTTTTGTGAAAGTTGAAGCCCGTTAATTTTGTCCTGTTTTCATAGCGGGTCGCTTCTATTTGAACACCGGTCCCCAGTTTGACGGACGAAAAAAACATCGCCCCTCTGTTGAGCCCGTCCGGTGGGAATAGAACACCGCGAAGTGGCCATGGAGTTGTAAGGTAAGCATGCTTATTCTATTTCATAGACATGGGGTATTTGCATTGGGGAAATATTGTACTATGTGGATTTATTGTTGTTGTGCGACAGTAACCAGACTCACCAGACACTTCAATTAGGTACACCGTAATGTTTTTCATGATAAGAATGGTGTCGGAAATTGCCTTCACAAAGATGATAATGCGTAGCTGTGTCTAACTGCAATGCAGCAATTGATTGAGGACTCGTCTATCATCATAATAATTTACAATTACTTTGATTATTGATTAATATTTTGGAGCCTTTGTTTACCTTGTTCAAATCCTCAGATTTCAGTCTTCTGACAGCAAATATTCTCAGATTTCTGTTGTCGTCCTTCAAATCTTTGTGTTTAACATTTGCAAACATTTGCTTTTACTCTGGAAAACTGATCAACTTTTTTGCCAGTAACTGAATCAAAATCAGTTATTGGGGGAAAGAAATTGTCTGTGTAATCTATTATTGAAGTAATTTTCAGCCGTAGTCTGAGTAACCTTTAATTGATGTAATTGCACACAATGTGACCCGAGAAATACATATAATACTAATAGAGTACTGTATGTCTATATACACTAACGTGAAAACAAGTAATTGGAATAAATGCAAATGTAATGCAAAATACATTTATGTTTGATTAAGCATTGGAATAATGGATAGAATCATAAATTTTCAAAATATTAATTAGTTGCAGCTCGAAAATTCATTGCATCCAATTGTAAGTTGAGAAGCAAAATATTAGAAACAGTCCACCACCATAAGGAAGTAGTATGAGGCCTCACGGTTTTTGTGTTGTGGGGTTTGAAACTTGCTGTCAACTTTCCTGTGTGGAGCTCACAATCTCTGCAAGCTAGTGTGGGTTTTCTCTAGGTTTTGTTCCTCCCGCACTGCTTTAAAAAAAAAAAAAATGCATGCTGCATTGAAGATGGTAAAATTGTCCGTATGTGCTCTTGTGTATATCTGCCTTCAGGGATGAGAATTTTCCACCGATCGGCGGATTTCCGACTTTTTCAGACCAAAATGACCATTCTCAAGATAAGCGCAAATCCGTTGAGAAAATTTCAGGGGTTGTGGGGGGGTTAGAGTATCGTGCGCCTGCCTCTCGGTGGTGGGCTCCGAGCTGCAAGTTCAGCTTAGTGCTAGCACAAGTACAACTATCAAATGCCGTTCCAACTTGCTCGGTAGTGTAAATATTTGGATTTTGCGACATAAACATTCAAGCTTGTTTGCGGCAGATTAATCGATTGGACAACAGAGTTATACAGTATAACGATCCAATCGTGTTAGTGGTTAATCGAATTTCACCATTGCCATGTACATGTGTTCTCGGTTCTCAGAAATCGCAGTGTAACTTGTTAGTTGGCCAAGCAATGGCGCGTGGGGCTAAAATAGCGCAAACTGTGTGTTCAAAGTTTCATGATGGCGAAAGTGTTAGAAAAAAAAGATGAAGATCGAGCGAGGGCAATTGACAAGGATGCTGGAATCAAAAACTGTTTCAGATGGGCATGGCTTGAAATAAGTGTAATCGTACAGATGGGACCGAAAACGATATCAACGTGTCTAACTGAACACATAAAAAGTGGACATTCCCGGGAAAGTGCTGTGCACTCTGTGTTCCTATAGGAACAAAAAATATTCAGGAGGAAACTCATTCTCCAATCAACAGACATTTTCAGTGTTTTTCCAAATTGGTCATTCTCAACCCTGGCCTTGCACTCAGTAGGCGACCATTCCAGGGTTTACCCTACTTCCTTGGATCTGCAGTACATAAGAAGTAGGTGGCTTGGATAGTCTTTACACTTAACAGACACTTTACTGGGTACGCCTGCCTGTACACTCCGATATCCAATGCATAATCTCTTGTCTCTTTTCAAAGATAATGATGTTCAAGCAATGAGTTACTCCAATGCATCATCCTGAGATTTGAGAGGCAAAATATTCAAAACACTGCAGCACCGCGGTAGTAGTTATGTCTGCCTCAAATTTCTCAAATCTCGACTCTGGGCTTTATGTGTCAAATTTGCATGTTCTCCCCATGCACGTGTGAGTTTTCCCAGTGTTTCTTCCTGCAACATTGCTAAAAGATACATGTTCAGTTCCCCCTGCGATTGGCTGTTGACCCGTCCAGGGCGTTCCCTGTTTCAGGGTTTGAATCTACAGTAGACTCAGTCCCTCCATTGTGGAATTGGCACGTTATACCCTTGTTTGTATGGGTTTTCTTTGACTACTCCAGTTTTCTCCAATTCAAAAATTAATTGTATACTTTAAATTGAATACTTGAGTGTGAGCAATTGTTTATCTTGACATGGCCTTCACAGCATGTTTGCAACAGCTCCCTTTTTTTTGTTGATTGGAGAATGTGGTAGCAGTTGGACTGTCTGCAATGGTACAAGTGCGAGTAAGCTTCATCTCCCAAGGTGGAGTCTACTGTTTCCGTAGGAGATGTGGAGAGTGATGAGATTAAGCACTAAAAAGTAAAATGAAGCGAGCGCAATGACTAAAGGGGACTGGAGAATTTATGCCATTTTTCAGTGTGTACTTGCTTACAGACAAATCATTGCCTGTACAGGGTTCGCACGCGGCCCTAAAAGTCCCTAAAAAACCCTAAATTTTCGAAGGGGCATTTAGGGGCTCCTAAAACTCCTTAAAATCAGCGAAAACCGGTCAAGCCCCTAAAAAGGCCTTAGATTAAAAAAAAATCAAAGGGAGGACCTCTACCGCCAAAATTCTCCCTAAAAAAGAAATTAATCTTTTATTTAAAAAAAAAAATAGCAATCCATCTGGCGTCCAAATCAGCCGGAAATTAACGGAAGTCGCCGTGTTGACAACTAGTCGCCATCTTGTCGATATTCCATTGTTTGTTTCCGTGAGTAGGCATTTCACTTCGTCTTCGTTACGACGTAGCGTAGTTCATTCATCGATCCAACTTGTATCACGGCGAAGTGCATTTTTCAAGAAGCTTGGGTTGAAAGTAAGGAGTTTGGGAGCTGGGTTCGTCAAGATCCAAAAGATCGGCACATGTTTTACTGCCATCTGTGCAAGCAGAGTTACCAGCTTGAAAAGATGGGCGTCAAAGCGCTGGAGTCGCACCGGAAAAAAAGGATACAAGCTGATTTGGCGAAGACTCTCATCTTCCGTTGGTATGAATCTGTTTCTAAAATATCAAGATAGTGAAGCATCAACTTCAGGCAATGGTACTAGCAGTGCATGTGCACTAGGGATCGCAAAAAAACGCTTACTTTCATAACCGGTTTTAACCGAACAGCTGTAGCAAAAAAAACGATTAATCAGTTTTAAAACCGGTACCATAGTGGTGTTTACATAATTCACCCGCGGGACCTCGAGTTGGGGTGCAGGGTTCCGCACGGACTGTTTTTGTTGTTGCTCTTCCGGAGTGACGAGTTCACAGAGTTCCCCCCGTTATGTTGGTGTCTGCCAATAAAACAAGTTTTGTTCCTGTGTCCGACACTCCGCCTCCGGCTCCTTTTCTCCGGCACTACACCATCGATCGTTAATTTCCTCCGCGGTAATGGGGTAGTTTGTATACAATATTGACAAACAAGCTTGTTGAATGTGGCTTTCAACAACGCACTCGTGTACGTTAAATTTTTATTTTTTTTTGTAAAAATGTTTTAATGTTGACATTCTTCTTTCGGACTTTCAGAAAGGGCATGAAAGTATACCGAGCGTTTCCTCGATGACATGTTTGTTTCTTTGATTTAACTAAATGTTCTTTTGAGTCCAACTTTACTCTAACAGCGAAACTTGAAAAAAGTGGAAATGATGTTGAAAAAATAGCGCAATGTGGAGTACCGGAACCGGAAGAAATGATTGGAAATTTTAACTGATTTCGAAAGTCCGATTACGGTTTTGGTTTAAAAAAAAAAAAAAAAAAAAACAACCTAAAACCGGTTATAACCGGTTGTTTCTAGCCGGTTGCGATCCCTAATGCGCACCTACAGTTGTCCAGCCATCGACTTCAACCAGCCAGAAGTCAGGCTTTATGAACGTAGTTCAATACACGAAGATGGACTCGTTAAAGGCAGAGATCGTGTGGACTTTAAAAGTGATCTGCAGCCATTACAGTTACAAATCTTGTGAAAATAATTTGAAGGCGTTTGCAGTCATGTTCCCAGACAGTGACATTGCTAAAAACTACCACTGTGGGGAAAGGAAGACTTCGTACCTGGCTACATTTGGCCTCGCTGCCCACTTTTCATCTCTACTGCCTCAAAGCCAAAAAAGCCAGAATAAAGACTGACATATCAACACTTATTGAGAAGGCTGACAGGCTGTGTGAGGAGGCAGAAGAAAAGAGGAATCTGAGGTTTATCACCGAGGCCAATGCACTCAGAGGCAGAGCAAAGGACAAGAGAGCCACTTTGGCACCTCTGCAGGAACAAATAGAGGAGGCACTGGGTAGGCTCAAGGAGCTAGAGTAGGGGTGCTGAAACAGACATCAGTAGAAGACATTTGTGTATATAGTTGCAATTGTAGTTAAAATCTGTTTTTCTGTATACTGTTATGTGAAGACATTGACTGGTCATATCAATGAGAACTACCACAAGGGGTGTCAGGTGATCACTGTCACAGGTACTGAGATACTGGAACATTTGATGAACCAAGAACGGTTGATGGCACCATTGGGTGAGTCTTTTTTTCCTTACTCTTGATTTCCCACGATGGCCCTAAATTTTTCGTGTCGGCCCTAAATTTTTTTCCGTTTCAGCCCCTAAGAATGCCCCTAAAAAGCCCTTGAATTTTTTTTGGTCAGACTGAGTATGAACCCTGCTGTAGTATACATTAGGAATGTCATGCACACTATGATCACAAACTGACGATTTCAGTATATTGGCCAGCCATCAATGATTCTGGTGCCCTCCTACTTGTCGATGGAGGCTTCAATCTTGCCCCTCTCTCTTCTACTAAGAACTTCAATGTGCAAGCAGGGAATAAAATGAAGTAAATAAGTTTGTTTGGTCTTTTATAATTGTATTAATGTTGGTTTGTGTGCAGTGCTTTGTTAGAACTGTGGCTGTTGTGAAAGTGCTATATAAATAAAGAAAAGTTATCCTCTTGTCCCTGATATTCACATTCAAGTGTAGTCGTGCTCAGATTTTGCAAGAATTGCATGATTCACGATTTAAACTTTATTTATTTTTAACATTTTTGCTGCGTTTTTTATTTTGTAGGGTGGAAGGCAGCTTTCATATCCTGAGATTGGTTCGTACCATTGGAGTATGAGGAAGCCTGTGCCGCAGAAAGGTGTTTTTTTTTTTTTTTTTTTTAATATATATACTGTGTCATTGAAATGATTTGGTATTCACATTCAGTCGCTTGCCAGATGAGGTATTTGCAATCAGTCATAATATTTCCATAGACTGGTTATGTACAGAAATATTTGGCAAGTATTTTTGAATACTGACAAAGTAATATTTCTGTAGATCAATTTATTTAGCTTTCTGATCTTTTTAGCTATAGAGTGGAAAGATGCAAGAAGGATCAAGCATGCCCGGAGTGGACGGCCCTCCAGGTTGCCTTCCCTTTTCCAAGGTATTTATCCTTAATTAAGTGCAGTACAATTTCTATTGGCATAAAAGTTTTGGGGGGAATTAACAGCTTTAATATGTCAAAAAAACAACAACTGTGAAACACAAGTAAATCAAGCCCTTTTCACACATCTGTAAAAGCTGTTTTTCCCAGTTTTTGTCTTTTTTATCTGTTTGTTTTTTTTAACGATATCACTACTCTGGATAAAAAGCATTGATTTGGGATAGACCTTACCTAGGAAATTTCTGCCTTCTCAAGTAGTTTGCTGGGTCCACAATTTAGGGACCGTGATGCAAAAGTTAATAATACCTGACATTCATTCTTGTGTTGAAAGAAATGCATATGTCTGACAAGCTTCAAACTACTTTGGCATAGTGAGGAAAGTGGACGCATTAAGAGCAGTATTTTGCTTCACTGTGTTCTCTCAGGGGGGAAAGAAAAAAAGTGTGAAAGAAGTGGTAGAGGTGAAGGCATGTTTGGTCACGCAGAAGAAAAATCAACATAATAGCTACATTAGGTGAACTGACATTCAAAGCCAGAGCAAGTTTCCTGATGCTTTGAAAGGAGATGTCATTGTTTCACATTTTAAAACAGTTCCCAGGTACTTCAATAAGAGGTTTCTGAGATCCTACTGTCAAAAATAGAGATTTACATCATGCTTGAATACCTTATTGTGACTTCTACCTTAGTCTTGGGCTTGATGGGTTACCACGCCAATGACACAGCTATTTGTTTACAAACATCAAATTTCCAAAATATGTCTCTTCTAAAACCACTGTTGAGGCTGCTCCTTAGAAAAAGTGCGACCAAAACTGAAAGCAAAACATGCAGTTCGAAAGTGTGAAGTCTTGTGCGAAATTTAAACCATATGGTTCCATCAAAAGTTAGTCAAATTCCATCCATCTGTCCATTTTTTGAGTCGCTTATCCTCACAAGGATTGCGGGAGTGCTGAAACCAATCCCAGCTGTCATCGGCCAAGAAGCAGGGTACACCCTGAACTGGTTTTACATGGAGACAGACAACAGTCGCACTCACAATCAGATATAGGGACAATTTAGAGTCTCCAATTAATGCATGTTTTTGGAATGTGGGAGGGAAACGGAGTACCCGGAGAAAATCCACTCAGACACGGGGAGAACATGCAAACTCCGCACAGGCGGGGCCAGGATTTGAACCACGGTCGTCAGATCTGTGAAGCCAACGGTTTACGGCTGCGCCATTGTGCCGCCCATCAAATTACAAATTATATGAGTTGAATTATACAAGTATGAGAATCATATGAGTTCAAGTTATACGTGTTTCTGCATTGATCTTTAGTGGTTCATGTATTAGTGGTGTCCCCACAAGTTTCTGTGGTGTACTAACTTTTTGTATCCCCACAGGGCATTTCAGTTGGGAGAAGTACCTAAAAGAGACAGGTGCCACTGCAGCACCTGCTTCATGCTTCCGTCAGGTAAGAAATACTTCTGACCGTAAATTGCAGACTAACTTCACTAACGCGTCAATCAACAAATCGTTTAGAGTCTTACGCCTCCCCTCAATGAGTTTAAAGCCGGTATGAAGTTGGAGGCTCAGGACCCGCGCAACACTACATCCACCTGCATTGCCACAGTTGTGGGCCTCACAGGGTCGCGTCTCCGCCTGCGCCTAGACGGCTCCGACAACAAGAACGACTTCTGGCGCTTGGTGGACTCGTCCGAGATCCAGCCCATCGGCAACTGTGAGAAGAGCGGCGGGATGCTCCAGCCACCGCTTGGTAAAAGATGCACACCGACACTGGCCTCATTGGTTTTGATTCATGGCTTTTTGCTCCGGGCGGAATACCCAGCATTCTGACTGTTCATGGATCAGGTTTCCGTCTTAACGCATCCTCCTGGCCCTTGTTTCTTCTGAAGACACTAAATGGAGCTGAGATGGCACCTCCACGGATCTTTCACAAGGTACCTGTACAACACTTACAAGCAGGTCCTCGAATTGTAGTTGGTTAGGTGCGTTGTTATGCTTGGACAAATTTTGGTATTTTGAGATTGCACAATGTCAGACTACTGTCATAAAATCACGCTGTAAGTTGGTCAGACAGTGCCAACACTACACAACGTATATTCCGATACCGCCGTAACGCAGTTTTTACAATCCGAGCTTTATCTTCTCAAATCAAACACTGTCAGTAAGACATGTCAAAACCCAGTGCGATCTTCTGAGTTTAATCTGACAAAGCAAGAAGAGTATTACGGAAGGAAACCAAAGCTGCTACCCCCTGAGAATGGCGCGTTTCCCCCCGCCCCCCCAATTGTATTTGATACAAAGCTGCGATATACTAACTACATAAGACAACACTACATCATGTTTGGTCCAGTTTTATCAATGGAACCATTAGTGTAGATCCATCTTAGGATTTGATTTTACATCCATCCATCCATTTTCTTAGCTGGTTATACTCACCCATCCATCCATTTTCTTAGCTGCTTATCCTCACGAGGCTCACGGGAGTGGTGGAGCCTATCCCAGGTGTCAACGGGCAGGAGGCAGAGTACGCTCTGTGTTTGCCAGCCAATCGCAGGGCACATAGAGACAAACAGCCGCACTCACAAACACAATTAGGGGCAATTATTTCAGTAATTTTAACAGTTTTTCTTTAAATTTTAAGTTATATTTAATTATACTTTAAGTATTTGTTTAACATTCCCGCACCGTGACCCTCTCCTTCCTCCTGCATCATCCCCAGCAGGAACCTGCTGCGCCGGAGCAGAACTCCTTCCAAGTAGGCATGAAGCTGGAGGCGGTGGATCGCAAAAACCCTCACTTTATCTGCCCAGCCACTGTGGGCGCACTGCGTGGAGTGGAGGTGCAGGTCACCTTTGATGGTTGGCGGGGGGCCTTTGACTACTACTGCCGCTACGACTCACGTGACATCTTCCCAGTCGGCTGGTGTGCACTTTCTGGGGATAACCTGCAGCCGCCTGGAACAAAAGGTGTGAATTTAAGTCTTTAAATCCAAAATCTTTGGCCTGCATACATGCATGAAAAATTGAAATGTTGACATACACATAAAAAATTGTAGAAAACATCATAAATACTTAAAGAAATAGAAATAATATAACGTTAAGAGCATAACACATTTAAATACTGTATCTACATTTCAACTGGAAACTATACAATTATTTTTATCTTCAGTCTCACAATTTATTTTTTTCATATAGCACTAGAAGGAACTTTAGTATTGTATTTTGTGCCCATTGGCATTTTGGCACTCAGCTTGTCATTTTAGAGTGTTGTGTGCTGCTGTGTGCCCTGTTGCGTACCTGTGTAGGAAAAAGTGTCTCGTTATTTATTATGTTGACCTTGTGTGTGTTTAGTGAATCTGATGTCAGATGTAGTGTTTTCGCACATTGTACAGCAGTAGTCTGGACTATTTGTAGCTTGAAAGTGACTGGATTTGTTAGTTCAATTTTAGACTTCGTGGATAGCCATGTGCTTCTGAGAACCTACAATGGAGTGAATGAAAGCCACTCAACAGTCTATATTCCCTATTATGTAGGCATGTTGGAATGTAGAGGGGATGACATTCCACGTGTGACTTTTATTTGAGCGGTGCAGTTAAGGTAAGAAGAGTGAATCGGTAGATATGCATTTTTAAATGATAGAACGGAGCCTTCCAGGAAGGTTTTGAGTGTGACTGTGCGAACTCGCTGAACTGGTGTCAAGTGTAGAAAATCTTGCTTCAAGGCTGCCACTGTTCAATAAACGGAACAAAGAGGTCCTTAAACACTTACAAATGTATTGACAAAGAATTTAGCCATCTGTAAGGGTTGATGATGTACGTTTATTTTTTTATTCCTTATGAAAAGTTGTTGCAGCATTGTATTAATTGAAGAACCTGTTAGAACGTGTATTTAATTCACGATCTCCTTAGGCTTTCCTGTTGTTTTTCGTGAAAATAATTTTTCCTTTCACACGTGTCTGTGGAAGTTTTTATTGACTATCAGAGTGACCTCCTATCTTTCAGCAGTTGCCTTCTTCACAAGAGTTGCAGCGTAAGGTCTGAAGGGTGTTTTGCATTTACTTCTTTTCTGGCTTCATCACAAGTGCCAGGCATTTGGAAGGGCAGAGCTAATTCAAATTTTCACATCTTGTCTGGACGCTGCCTTTCTTCTGTTCTTTTTGTTCAATGCTGATTACTTTTGGGGGGTGTATTCTGAAACTAAAAGAATTCGTCGCACCCGGGAAATCACAATAATAATAATTTTCTGAGTCAACTGTCACCATCATAAGCCTTCTAGCTCATTCAATACTTTGAACGTTTATATTAAACTTGAATCCAAACATTTACTGCTATTGTCATCTTTAATGTATGTACAGCTAGTCCTTTTTTAAATGGGTAGGCATGATAAAGTGTCTCGACCAGCTCGTCAGTAAAATTCAGGTTTGTAAACAACTAATGGCTAACAGATCCCTGCAGATGGCAGCGTTGCCTCACTTTGGATTTGAGAACAGCACAGGTTTTGATTAGAAGATAAAGATTAGATGGGAATTTCGGTTTGTCCCATCAATTATGGGTAAGTGATGGACGGTCGGACTGTCCCACTCGACTGAATGGGTGGACTGGCCGGAAAACAAATAAGGTGAAATCTTGAATATGTCTGACAGTTTCTCAAACAGCCTTATGTAATCTTAAGCTCTTTCCCTTCCTCATGCTCCAATGACTCGAGGTGTTTATTCATTTTGAGTTGTTTTATTATCCTAAACATTTCCATCTTTATTTTTTAGCGGTGATGCTAAAGAGCATTGGGCCCTTAACAGACAGCACAATGGAGAACTCGGCCATGCACACGACCCCTGTGGTAGGCAGACCTGCTTGTCAGAGGGGGCGTAAACCTAGCCGCAGGAAAGCCAAGGGGTCTTGGAGTCAAAAGGCCTCGGCCCCAGTACCACCAAGCATTCAGACGAGCAAAAGCCTGGAGCCTGTTAAGATCCCCAAAAAGCGTGGACCCAAGCCCGGACGTAAGGTACGTTGTTGGTTTCTTGGATTTTTGGTAAGGTATGTTGGTTTCTACCAGTGTTGCTAAAATTTTAAAACTGCTTTTGTAAGCCATTTAAGACTGATAGATGCTTAGATTTCTCATTTCTTCTGGAATTTCTTGGATCATGTCACTTTGTTGTAGCTTTTTTACATTATTTTTGTCCATCTTGATTTTGTCTGGGCAGATTCTCTTTAAGTAATTTCTTGATTGAACAGGTCTGGAGGTTATTTCTAAGTAACACTCCACAGTGTGGTTTTTTTTTTTCTGTCTCAAAAGTGTTTGTTTCAATTACCCACTCCAACTTGCTGTTATATTGCGTTATTATATAGTATTGATTGTTTTTTTATAATTGCTACGTTGTGGTAATGACATGTTGTGTTAGATTCAAGTTAAGTATTTCCCCCACAGGTTTCGATCAGTTCTATAGTGTTTGGTAGTCACGGGACCATTATTTTCATCATCACTCTCTTTGTCTCATCTTTGCAGTTGAGCTGGGTAAGGAGAGCTGGATTTTTGCCAGACACCATTGCCGGGCCAGGGCGGCCCACGGCAGGTCCAGGACGACCCCGCGGCAGACTCCCAGGCAACTGGGCGCAGAGGATAGCCCTCCCACAGACACAGGACACACCCGTGAAGATCCCAAAGAAAAGAGGCCCAAAGCCTGGCAGTAAGGTAGCTATTAAACTCGTAATAGTTGGTTGTGTGCTTGTCAAGTGGAGTTTCTGAGTGACGCTTCCACTTTGCAAGCTGGCAAGGCAGATCATACAAGTGTGCATCAGACTCTAATGAGGATAATGTAGCCACCAGAGAGTCATTGACGCTCCCAACCAGCCAGCATTGCCAACATTTTCTTGACCTTGGTCTGTAGCTTTACTTTGTAGCTGCTGTTCCCCATGTGACATGCCTGAGAGAGAAATATTGTATTCTGAATAACTGTCAGGCATTTTTATCGAACCATTTTCACTTAAAACTATTCATAAAAACCCTGGAGGTTGGTAATTCATATTGTGCATGCACAATCGGCATTTAACCAAACCGCATAGAGAGAAAACAAAAAGGGTTTTGGGAAAGTATGAATTTTGAATTGTCTACTTTGCGACAGTATTAAATGTCAATACTTTGCATATGATATACTGTGTATATCATGAATACTGAGTCTTGTTGGTGTTCTGAGAATCTACTGCACCCATGGATAACTTGTTTGACATGTAGCAATAAAAAAAATATACTGAAAACGTGGCTTAATCTCGTTAAGTCCCATTGGACTACTATTATTTTGAACACTACTGTATTGGATACCACTGGCTGCCAAAATTAACTGATACTGTTATCCTTTTAGATGGTGACAGTTTTCAAGACTGGTCCGAATTTAATTCTGCAATTCTTCTTTATCCAGAGAAAACCTCGCCTCATACCTAATCCAGTCCCCACGTCTCCCACCAGCAGCACCCCGGAACCTGACACCAGCACTGTGCCCCTCGACAACGCCACCATCCCCAAATCTGCATTACAGGCCCCCACAGGTAAAATGCTGCAATATTACAGTGTTTCCCCTATGTTATTGTTTCTCATCGATTGTTGTTGTCATTTCCCCTAGTTTGTGTTTACCTAAACAAGCATGGCAAGGTTGGACCCCATCTGGACCAGCGGCGCATCCAGCAGCTGCCAGACCACTTCGGGCCCGGCCGGGCTTCGTCTGTGCTTCAGCAATGCGTCCAAGCCTGTGTTGATTCTGGCCACAACCAGGCAACCATCTTCTCCTGCCTTAAGCCCGGCCAAGGGGGTGAGGTCATTTCAGGTGAGGTTATTTAAAATATGAAATAAACTTTGCTTGAAATATTGACCGATTGAGTTTGTCGGTGAATTTGTGCTTCTAGCCTTCTTTGAGAAGCAACAGCACACGCTGACACTGCCCACTGTCAGCAGTGTCGCCTATGTCCTCCGCTTCCTGGAGAAGCTCTGCCACAACCTTCACTGTGACCCACTGTTTGGGAGTCAGCCTGTGGCTGGAGAGAACCTGCACTCCGACGGACACACTTTCCATAGAGGTACACATCACCCCTGGTTACATATCATCATGTCATTATCATGGGCTGTATGCGACACACCCACAATCGGGGGAAATGATTCTTCCCCCCCACACACACACACACACACACATTTTTTTTTTTTAATTTAGTTTTGGCCTTCTTACACATTTTAAAGATACATTTTTTTAAGTATACTTGAGCACCTGGTGCCCTTCCCACGCTGTCAAGAAATTCGAGACTATTGTATGACATCACTAACTCTTGCTCACATACTTCTCCAAATACGAGGCAAATTTCGCTTATTTCCAGATGTTTATTTTGCAGCTCCAATTGAGTATTCCTTTAAAACTAAAAAATAAAACGAGAATTAAAAATTGTATTAGGCCTGAGTGATATTTTTTTTTTCCCGTTTGCTATTGTGGACGTTTCCATCACATACTAGTGTCAGAACATGGCTGCGACCAACCTAAACACTCTGGCCCTTTTTAGTAGCGGAGTAGCGAGTGTTAGTCTCCAGCTGAAGTATGTGCTACCTAGCCACAAATTGACTCACCCTATTTGTACAACAGTACTTGTGAGAAAATGAGCTGAGAGCTGGAGTGGGTATCATTTTATTCTACAATGACAGCAGGACCATACCGCCATACACAAGTTTAAATGTATAAAAGATACAGACAACAAGCACAGATCTCGTGTCCTACCCCTCAACCAAAATATCGTAAAGATTTTGTTAGCCGTTGTTTGGACATAGTTTCAATTAGAGCGATTCCGGTTCCCATTCTGGTTTCTTATTGATTCTGGTGCCAAATGATTATTGATTCCGGTTCTTTTAAAATAAAGTGTGTCCAAATTCTGAACGTCGATATTTTAGCAGCCCATAAACTAAAATGAACATTTGACTCTTGGTTACTCATAACCACTATCAGTATTCAACCTATGAACTAAAATGCTATGTGTGTGGAATTAATCCAGTTGTCTCAGTATTTATTGTTTCAAATAAACATTAAAACTAGCATTATTAATCGTTATTTGGGACCGTATCGTCACGTCTAATGGTTTATAAGTGCACGTTTCAACTTGACTTCCCATTTTAAGCTTGTACCCTTCTATTTTGAAATATATACACCACAACATTTTGTCACAAAGTAAATTCACACAGCACCTGTAATATATATATATATATATATATATATAAAAACAACCATTTGCACTCAGTCACACCAAAGGGATATTTAAAGTCTCCAATTAATGCATGTTTTTGGGATGTGGGAGGAAACCGGAGTGCCCAGAGAAAACCCACGCAGGCGGTGCTGGGATTTGAAACCCAGTCCTCAGAACTGTCAGTTCAGAGATCTAAGAGAGGAAGATTTTTTTTTTTTTTTTTTAATTGTTTGAAGCAAATGCTCTCAAAGGTTAATTCCTTTCCTTATGAGATAAGAGTGTTCGTGATTGTCAGACAGCATTTTTTTTATTTTCTCCCTATTCATTGTAATGTAAAGTTGCAATGGTGAATTTTTAGCTCACTTTTTTTCTCTCTTTCTCTCTGAGCTCTTATGTTGGTTTGAAGACGAATAGAAACGCTAAAAACCATCAGTGCAAAAATGGAACCAACCATTTATCTTGTTAACTGACTGAATGTTGGCAGGGACATATTTCGTTTTACTCATCCAATTGACCGAGAGTGGACTTCACTGAAGCTCCACGCGGTGTGGCTGAGGCTCACAGTGTGTCAAACGTTACACATTGTGAAATCCTCTTTTTCACAGTATAATCTTATTCCCAGTGTTGCGCTGAGGTGACTAGTCATTAATTTTAAGAAAGTTAAGACGCACTTTTGTTCGCCAGTGTTGAGCCAAGCACGTCTTCATTCTCATTCTTCTTTTTATCGTTTCTTTGTTGGTTTTCATCTCTTCTTTGGGCTTGGCGGACTAGGTATTGCAACTGGGAACCAAATTTTAACAATTGTGTGACAACCGGGACATTACTCCTGTTTTCAGTCGGTTCTCAATGTCGAAACCAAGATATTGTTCAGATAATATAATCAGGGATGCAAGTAGCATCTATATGTTTTAAAATAAGTTTTAAAAAAATTGCAAGTTTGCACTTTATCAATAAGTGTTGGAGTGGATTTATGACATTTATTTTTTTGCATACAATTTGCAATTCCACATTGCTCCGACTGCCATGGAGAAGCAAGCAACCGTAAATAGGTGGCCAGCTTGCTAGAACGCGCCTTTGTGTGTGTGTGTGTGGTGTGTGTGTGTGTGCGCGTGTGCGCCTGTGTGTGCGTGTGTGTGCGTGTGTGTGTGTGGGACCGACATATCTGTCACACCTGAATCAAGCGACGAGATGGATGTTAGGCTGACGTCTTTTTTTTTTTTTTGTTTGTATGGGTTTTTTTTTGGGATGCCGTCACGCGACCAACCAAAACTGCCTCACAATCGACACATTGAGCACCCCTGATATACAGTAATCCCTCATTTTTTTTACCGTTAATTGGGAGCAGAACCACCCACAAAGTGGCGGGTAATGTAGGTTTATGTGGGTACCAAAATGTTTAAAATATGTAAACAGTATTTGTACTTTGCATATTTGAGACAGAGGTATTTGGTTAAATCTTGAATTATAAAACCTTATAATATGTACAGCATTAAAAAATTATAATATAAATGTAAATTATATAACACTATTATATTACTGTATAGTTACTATTCATCACTCAGAGACTTCTGCTGAAGGCGCTGGCGATGTAGCTAGCAGCCTAGTCTTTTAGCTTTGAGATGGGAAGTTGTTTTCTGTGCGTGGGTACCTGAATATTTCAAATATATCAACAGTTCATTATTTATACTTTGCATACTTGAGACAAAAATTACAACAGTACCAACAGTAACATTTTTATTGGAGCACGGAATAAACATTCTTCACTCTGAATTTTCTAGTGGAGGTGCTTGTCAGGTTTACACAACCTAGGACTTTTAAAGTACGCTATTCAAGGAAGGAAGACGAGGAACTTTTGCTCCCATTGAGAACGTAGGGGATGTGTACAGTTACAATCTCCTGCCCGTTGTGGCTACATCGCCACAAGTCCTCCTTTCATTTCCTTCTTATTGTTTTCAGCTTGTCCCGATTAGGGGGCGCCACAGCGTGTCATCTTTTTCCATTTAAGCCTATATCATGCATCTTTCTCTCCAACACCCACAGTCTTCATGTCGTCCCTCACAACATCCACCAATCTTTTCTTTGGTCTCCCCCTCATTCTTTTACCTGGCAGCTCCATCCTCAGCACGCTTCTACCAAGAAACTCACTCTCTTGCCTCTGGACATGTCCAAACCATCGAAGTCTGCTCTCTCCAACCTCGTCTCCAAAACATCCAACTTTGGCTGTCCCTCTAATGAGCTCATTTCTCATCCTATCCAACCTGCTCACGCCGAGCAAGAACCTGAACATCTTCATTTCTGCCACCTCAAATTCTGCTTCCTGTTGTTTATTCACCGTCTCTAATCCGTACATCATGGCCGGCCTCACCACTGTTTTATAGACTTTGCCCTTCATCCTAGCGGAGACTCTTCTGTCACATAGAACACCAGATATCTTCCACCAACTGTTCCACCCTGCTTGGATCCGTTTCTTCACTTTCTTAGAACGCAGGTGGATTTTATTTTGTGCAGACGATGTAATTTGAAGGAAGTTACTGACTGTAAGGTAGTCTTGGGGGAAAGTGTAGCTCGACATCATAGGATGGTGGTGGGTACGATGACTCTGGTAGCGGGTAGGAAGATTAAGAAGGCAAAGGTAGAGCAGAGAATCAGATGATGGAAGTTGAGAAAGGAAGAATATTGTGTGGCCTTTCAGAAAGAGGTGAGACAGACTCGAGATGGACAGGAAGAGCTCCCAGAAGACTGGAATACTCCTGCCAAGGTTTTCAGAGAGGCAGACAGGAAAGTACTTGG
Organism: Syngnathoides biaculeatus; assembly: GCF_019802595.1. Taxonomy (NCBI): domain Eukaryota; kingdom Metazoa; phylum Chordata; class Actinopteri; order Syngnathiformes; family Syngnathidae; genus Syngnathoides; species Syngnathoides biaculeatus. The sequence goes on from NC_084644.1 coordinate 29,364,037, forward strand.
GGTGTCTTCTGGTAGGAAAGGGGAGAAGGAGACGTGGTGGTGTAAGCCCAAACTACAGGAAGTCATCCAAGGAAAGAAAGAAGAGGTGGGATACGGAGAGGACGAAAGGAGTACGTTGAGATACGACGTAGGACAAAGGTAGAGGTGGCCAAGGCTAAACAAGAGGCATAAGACAACATGTACACCAGGTTGGATACGAAAGAAGGAGAAGAGGATCTCTACAGGTTAGCCAGACAGATGGAAAGAGATGGGAAGGATGTGCAGCAAGTAAAGGTGATTAAGGATAGCAATGGAAATATGTTGACTGGTACCAATAGTGTGCTAAGTAGATGGAAAGAGTACTTTGAGAAGTTAATGAATGAAGAAAATGGGAGAGAAGGACGGGTAGAGGAGGCAAGTGTGAATGACCAGGAAGTGGTAGTGATTCGTAAGGGGGAAGTTAGAAAGGCACTGAACAGGATGAAAAATGGAAAGACAGTTGGTCCCGATGACATACCAGTGGAGGTATGGAAGCAATTTGGTGAGGTGGCTGTGGAGTTTTTTTACCAACTTATTCAATAAAATACTAGCGGGAGTGAAGATGTCAGAAGAATGGAGGAAAAGTGTACTCATTCCCATTTTTAAGAACACAGGCTTTGTTCAGAACTGTGGAAACTACAGAGGAATAAAGATGATGAGCCACAGAATGAAGTTATGGAAAAGAGTAATAGAGGCTAGACTCGGGTCAGAAGTAAGTATATGCGAGCAACAGTACGGTTTCATGCCTAGAAAGAGTCCCACAGAGGCATTATTTGCCTTGAGGATGCTCGTGGAAAAGTCCAGAGAAGGTCAGAAGGAGCTACATTGTGTCTTTTGTTCACCACTGCCAACAAAGACACATTATTTAATGTAAATATATATTTGTTGAACAATTAAGTTCACAAGTATTTACAGTAAATGAACAGGTGATTAAAATAGACTCATTGCTCCATCCTGTGATCAGATCGGTTATCGTTTCTTTAAACTCGCTGATCGGCCGAAAAATGCTAATAGAAATGGGTAAAGCCCGCTTGTCTTTAAGAGAATGGGCTCAACATTGCATCTGTAAAGCTGAAATTTTCACTTTCATGAAAAAGAGCATTCTTAATCTGTAAAGCTCTATGTACAGTTTAGTTAAGTGAAATAGCCCTGTAATGCTGACACTTAGGATCACTTTTTGTGGTAATACCACATTTTATCAGTTGAATGTTCTCTGCTGATCAGGGGAGTCCGTGGAGAGTGCAGTGGTGGCAACAGTAGAGCACTTAAAGAAGAGCCCCCGCCCCCCGACTTCACAAATGTTGGAGAGCCAAGTACATCGCGACGGCACGTCAGGTACTCATCCTCACACACGTGCACACACACACACACACACACACAATCTCAAACACACAAAGTGCCTGGATGAGTCGGTGCTTGTGCCCCTTTAGGATCAGGTTCCAGCCAGGACCCCACCTTCTGGAGCGTTGACGATGTCATGCGGTATATCCAAGACATCGACCCAGTGCTGGCGCCGCATGCCGACCTGTTTAGGAAACACGTAAGCTTACATGGATTTCATTACAGAAGTTCCTTGACTTATGAGTTTAATTCATACCATGACCAAACTCGTTACTCATTTTACTGTTTGAGCAAATCACGTTTCCCCCTGAAATCATTTGAGGTGCCATCAATCCCTAAAGAAGACTTTTCTTATGTGCTTTTGATTTAAAAAAAAAAAAAAAATAGAACTTGTATTAAAACTTAACTTCGTAACAGTCAACAAAAAGAAATGATCTGGTTTTGCAACGAGTAATTCTGTACAAACAGTGGTACCTCCACCAGCGCATTGCAAGTCTTCGCATTTTGTATACGTCACCCCGAGCCCTGCCGCAAATACCAAAAATGTCTTAACTAATTGACGCCAAGATGGTGGAAAAGCACCATATTGAAGCTCCTCGCCTTGCAATACTGAGAAGCACAAAAACAGTTATATTGGAGTTTTTCAACAAATGGGAGGTTAAAAAAACAGGTGGAGGGGGGCAAAATGCAAATCCCATAATTTAAGGTGTATAATGTGCAATTTTTCATATGTAATAGTTTTAAGTCTTTCATAATGAAATGTTCTATAATATATTTAAAAAGATAAATATTTAATATTGTGTGACTTTATTTTTGTTTTCTATTTCAAAACTAACTATGGTGGCTCACAGCATTAAATACATCATTAAAGAGCAGGCACATCTTGTTATTACATAACTGATGAGATTTTGGGCAGAAATATAAAAAGCAGTAACCAATAACTTTTATAGCATAGAAATGTAAATGGAATCATGGGTGTGCATTGTATATGGTTTGTAGAGGTGGGTCGTAACACATTTACTCAAGTATCATTTTCCATAAACTGTTCTTGTCGAAGGACTTTTATTGCACCATACTTTTACTTGAGTATTTAAGTGAAGAAGGATAGATACTTGTACTCCGTTTTTCAATCCAATGATCAACATGCCGTTCACTGTTTTTATTCATTCTTGCGTGTCCATCTTCGACTTCCGGATCAGGGAGCCAATGCGCCAATTAAAACGGGATCATTTATGTCATTTAACTCCAACTCACCAATCAGACGTGATGAGACAGTCACATGGCTGAGGCATAGCCTTCACAAGATAATCAAAATGATTAATTTTGGGGGACAAAAACAGCTGCATGACTATTTTACAGACTCCAAAAAAACAACAGCTTTATTGTGCAGCTCTTAAATTGTGATTTCCCAAACTTGGATATTTCAGCCCACTTTTAACTTAAGAAAACACCTTACTGTAAGTTGCAGATGTTTGTATTTTTCTTTTGGCATTGGATATGGCAAAAAAATTAGCACACACAATCGATAACAGCTTCCACATTATGTAATTTGAACAAATAAAGCAATGTTTCTGGAGGGCCGAATGTAAGTGTTGTTGGTTTGAGGCAGTTCAAATTCAAAATGGTGGCAAGTGTCTGTTGACTCCCATAAATCGTTTTTTAAATTGTATTTAGTTTGTTTTAAAAAAATGAATAATCAGGCTTCAGCTGAATTATTCATTTTTTTAAATTCAGCTTTTAAATTCAGTCTCCGTTCTCGTATTTTACGCTTCATAATGGGCCACACATTTTCAATGGGAGACGGGTCAGGACTGCATGAAGACCAGATTAGTACCCGTACTCTTTTACTACGAAGCCACGTTGTTGTAACACGTGTAGAATGTGGATTGGCATTGTCTTGCTGAAATAACCAGTTATCCATGAAAAAGACGTTGATTTGATGGCAGCATATGCTTCACCAAAACCTGTATGTACCGTTCAGCATTCACGGTGCCTTCACAGATGTGTAAGTTAGCACTAACACAGCCCCGTACCATCACAGATGCTGGCTTTTGAACTCTACACCCATTCAGTCCTAGCCCCACCTGTGTAGAGTTTGCATGTTCTCCCTACATCTGTGTGAGTTTTCTCCGGGCAGTCCAGTTTCATCCCACAGCCCAAAATCATGCATTAATTTGACACTCCAAATTGCCCCTAGGTGTGATTGTGAGTGCGACTGTTGTCTATCTCCATCTGCCCTGCAATTGGCTGGCAATCAGTTCAGGGTGTATCCCGTTTCCTGGCCGATGACAGCTGGGATTGGCTCCGGCACTCCCGCGACCCTTGAGAGGATAAGCGGCTCATGTGGATGGATGGGTGTATTCTATTTTTGTTTAACACAATATCCCAACTTTGTTGGAATTTAGTTTGTAGTTATTTCATTTTATCAGCAGTATTCTAACTGGAATACTAATATTTTGTATTGACTCTTTCACATTGAATAAACGGCTGACAGTGCACAGGCAGCTGTCGCTCTCTTTACCCACTTGCCAAGGGCATTACTGAGCCTGAATTCCTCTTTTTTTGTTTTTTGTTCTGTTTCACTTCACTCGAGCAGCAGCATGACCGGTGCTGGCTCGTACATGAAATTTGGCTCGCAACAAAAACACACAAAAAAAACTTAAGACCAAGGCTAAAACTCGTAAATTGAGGTACATGTAAGTTCAGGTGTCTTTGTACTCCATATGTTCAGCATGAGGCTGACATGACGCTCGCGTCTTTCCTCCGCCACAGGAGATCGACGGCAAGGCACTGCTGCTGCTGCGTAGCGACATGATGATGAAGTACATGGGCCTGAAGCTCGGGCCCGCCCTCAAACTCACCTTTCACATCGACAAGCTCAAACGAGCCTGAGGGGAGGAGCAGCAGGGCGCACATAGGTCGCCTTCTAAAGGTCATCACTTCCTTTAAGGAGCACAATTTCACTCATTACGCTCATAGGTCGACATCATTAGAATCACGTCCACCTCATTCAATGAGGATGCTTTATATCATGCAGCACAATCCAGCCCCCAAGCCAGCATGGGATATGTTGGGGGTTTTGTTTTATTATTATGACAGTTAAACTGATTAGCAGTTACATGAATTCTGTACATTCCACCTTTTGTACTTTTAATATAATGTATTTTGTCTTTTTGTTGGGGAACGCAAAATGATAAAATCATTGCGTTTGATCCCAATAGTTGGGAATGCTTTTAACACGTCTCTTTTTGAGGCAAACACAGCTACATTTACATTAACTATAGCTGGATGAATTTCATTTTTGTGTTTTCATGTTTTGGTTTGTTTTTTTACACTAAATGACAAACTAATTCTGTCATGACAAAATCAGTTTTTTTTCTTGTCGATGTTTACATTATTTGTACTTTCTAAAAATGTTTTGATACTATATTATTAGAGTTCCTACATGAAAAGAACTATCATGTGTCAAACTGTTTAATAAAAGATATGAGAATTTTAGTTGCTTATATATATTTTGGGGGTGAGGCTTCATGTAAATTTTGTCTGAGTGGATTTGTATTTGATGACACTACAAGTACTGGCATAAAATTCTTAAAATCTAGTGCCTATGACTCCTCGTAGAGTTTTGCCGTGATGGTATCATAGTTGTTCTACTAGTCGGGACAAAGAGAATACTCGTACATGGACCTTAAGGTGGTTAACAAAATGAATAAATGCTCAAGCAGCTTGCACAAGTGAGCCCTGATGTGAATAGCAAAAATGTGCACATATTTGATGCCACCCCTATCTTCACCCATAAGGGGTTTGTAATTGAGTATAGATACCACAAGAGGGCGGGAACGAACTTAAAACTAAGATCCTTAAACAACGCCATGCATCTGCCATGAGTGCAGTCATGAATCCATGGTACATGCATTAGATTCAATTGTTAAATTAAAAAACCACCTTTGCGTGACGCTCATCAGTAGCATTAGTGAGCATATAAGTCTAAATAACGTAAGCACATATTGATGCAATGTCACAGATGGCAAGTATGTGCACTAGCAATATACACAAAACTACAAGTCATTAAACTCACGTTTTGGCATTTAAATACGATAATGTTACAGGTAAATGAACAGTGACACTTGAGGGGGTGTGTCCACCTCAAATGTTTTTTGTCACCTTTTTCATGCCATAGGTTTTTACAAGTCTGAGGGAGAGAAGTAGAAATACTTTCACATACAGTGTGCATGATATGTATTCAAGGACTTCCAAACATAACCTGAAGGAAAAGAATAATCTGAATTAAACACAAAAACAAGTTTCCACCAGCTTCGCCAAAGTGTTCCAAATGCTACACAGAGTACAGTACCGTTGAAAAGTATTTTACCATTTCCTGATTTCAGGTTTTTTGGGTTTTGTTTTTTTTTTTTTTTTTTGGGGGGGGGGGCATATCACACACAAAGGTTTTAAATAATCAAAGCAACTTTAATATAACTGAGACAACCCATGGAAATACAAAATTCCGTTTTCCAAAAAAACAAAAATCCAAACCTTTCTGACCCTCTGTGGTAAAGCAATTGCCTCCCCCGTGTTAAATCACAAAGTCACTGACTAACCCCAAACGTGGTAAAGGTGAATTCAATTTCACAAGCCACACCCAAACCTGATAACCACCATACTTGTTGAATCAAGAAGTCACTTAAATAGAATCTGTCAGAGAATGTGAAGTGGACTACAAGATCTCATGGTCCAAAAAAATCAAGAAGAAATGCGAAAAAAGTGATTGAAATCCATCAGTCTGAAAAAGGTTATAAAGCCATTTCCAAGGCTTTGAAGCCCAGCAAACCAGTGTCAGAGTCATAATCCACAAATGGAGAAAACTGGAAACAGTGGCAAAACTTCCTAGGAGTGGATGACCAACTAAAACTATTCCAAGAGCGCAATGATGGCTCATCCGGTAGGTCACAAAAGAGCCTCAAACATCTAAAGACCTGCCGCCCTTAGTTAAGGTCAGTGTTCATGACTCTCCCATGAGAAAGACACTGGCCAAAAATCGTATCGACTTTTGGAGAAACATTCTGTGGCCTGACAAGTCAACAACTGAACTTTTTGGGAAGGTGTGCAGCTTGTTACGTCTGGTATAAAAATGGGACAACACTTAATGCAAAGAGCATTATGCCAACAGCAGAAGCATGGTGGTGGCAGTGTGATGGTCTGGGTCTGCTTGCCTACCTCAGGACCAGGCAACTGTGTTGTGTGAACAATGAATTCCGCTGTGTACCAGAAAATCCTGAGGGAGAATGTCCGGCCATGAGATCATGACCTCAGACTCAAGCATTGTTGGATCATGCAGCAGGACAATGATCTGAAACACACTGGTTAGTCCACCACTGAATAGCTTAAAAAAAAAAAAATGTAAATAGAATTTGGGTTCAGAGTTGCCAAATCAAAGTCCGGATTCAAATCCAACTGAGATGCTGTAGTGTGACCTTAAATGCTAGAAAACAACAATTCCGCAACAAGGAGTGGGACAGAACTCCTTCAGAGTGATGTGAAAGACCCATCACCAGGTATCACAAATGCTTGATTTTAATTGCTGTTGCCAAGGGTGGCACAACTCTTTATTAGATTAAGCATGCGTTTTTTTTTCACACCAGGTCAGAAAGGTTTGGACTATTTACTTATTTTAGTTTTTTTGTTCATTTATTTATTTTGTGCATTAATACATTGAATTGTAATTTGAAAAACTGCATTTTGTATTTCCTTGGGTTGTGTCTGAGTGATATTAACATTGGTTTGATTATATGAAACCGTTGTGTGCAAAAAAAAAACAGAAATTAGGAAGGGGTGAATATTTTTTTCACGGCTTTGTATGCATGTTTATTGTTTGTTTTCTACTTTCACATTTTCAAACCGAGGCACTTCACTGACACACGTTAGCCTGCAGGGGGTAGCAGAGGCTCACTCGAGTCCCTTGTTTCCTCCCTCCCTCCCTCCCTCAGTCTCCTTGGTGTTTCTCCTTGGGACTGTGACATGTTGTGCCATGGGTGGGCCACATTCCCATCTGTTCCCCTTAGCATCATGATCACTGTGTTGTTTTTTTTTTTTTTGTCTTTTTTTTTTTTTTATCCGGAGGCTTAATTACCAGCCAACCCTTTGCATTCGACAAACAAGTTGTTGCATTGTTTGTGATGACAGCAATGGCCTTCACTGTCATTCTTTGTCGCCACACCAGTGAGCTTATACTGGCTTCAGTTTATATGTGTGCGGACGTGTTTGTGTGTTTGTGAGACGGCAAAAACGTTCAACCCCATCCTCTGAGTGCAAACAGGAAAACTGTGACCCAGCCCACTGATTGTAACTGACGTGCGTGTGTGTGGGAGAACACATACACATGTGACAAGCTGGGGCCCTGATGTCTGCGCTTATTGTTAATGGTAGCCAGTGTGAATGCGTGTGCGTCTCTCTCTCTCTCCCACTGTCTTTAAGCAGCGCTATTTATAGCCAGAAATAACAGCTCTTTGTGCTTAATATTGCATGTTTGTGAAGGTGCTGCCTTTCCTAAGTGTCACCTCTTGCAACACATTAGTGATGTATTGTAATGACACATAATGGTGTATAGACAGCAGTGCTTCGACCTCTGTTTACGTGCCAGATATATTGACTCACACAGCAGTCTGGAAGTATCCGTGTGTGCGCGTAGGAGCGCGCGCAACAATTGTTTTGTAGGAAA